>NC_091956.1:33363022-33463022 GCF_031021105.1 Erythrolamprus reginae | reverse complement strand
ATGAATGTCAGTGTGACAGATCTCTTGTGATTGATAAGAACCTTTTGAGTGCCTTACACAATGGTTTTCTTGTGCATTAATTGTCAAAGTGGTGAGAGGCATCCAGTACCTTGAAGACATTTTTGTCCGCAGGAATGCATATTTGTGGAATTCATCTTGAATAGTTAAAAAATGCTTAGTACAAAAAACCCCACAAACATCATTTTCTACACCAGTTTAAGATAAAGTTTGATTGACATGCACAGCTAACATGGAAGTACTGTATTCTAACTGAAATTGTTGTACAAACAACACACCAATTTCTGCAGTCGCCGTGGTCAGTTCTCTTATTCATAATGACTTAAGCACACTTGACATCAATTGCATCAAGATGTGACATGTTTTATAAGAAAAAGAATTAAAATTGAAAAAAAAATATTTTTAGGTATTTTCACAGACAAACTGGCTTTTAAATAAATTTGCTTCCATTATGGTTGATGAAACAAGAATTTAAACTCTGGAGAAATGGAAAATTAACAACAAAAAGATTTAGATATTAGTATCTGTTTTTCAAAGCCAAATATGTAAATGCTGGGGAATAAAATACAAAAATAAACATTCAAAAACATTGTAATTTAATATTGTTCTTAAAATTTACTTAATATCTATTCTTTAACATTTGGTGTTAATATCAAATTACTTGCAAATGGTCAACATTTAAATAAACTCTTTTCTATGGTTTTATTTGCAAGTAGTCCTGTTAATTTTGCTAGTTACAGTTTGATTATAATGGACTTAAAATGTAAAAGGATATTGTCAAGGTTGTTGGGGAATATTCAGTTCCTATTAATTTCTGTGGTAAAATTGCTAAATTTTGTTTTGAATACAATTCATATTTCAAATGTGATTCGTTGTTTGGCCATCTACTTCCCATCGCAATGACTTTTGATTCATATTCCATTGCTGTATACATAAAGCAACTTCTTACAGTTTATCTTGATTTAAAGTAGTGTGGGTCTTTCGAAACTATTCTGATGTGATCTGAAAAAGGCAAAGAGAGGCCAGACACATTCTGTACTGAATCTCAAATGAGAAACTGAGATTAAGAATGTACCGCATACAATTATCATAATCTCCATATCATAGAAATATCTGTAGTTTGTATGAGAACAGAAGAGGAGAACAGAAGATTTTGAGTTATTTTTACATTTTGCTCTTGATTCTTAAATCAAAAAGTAAAATATCCACATATGTGTGTGTGTGTGTGTGTGTGTACACACACACATACATACACGCGCATGCACATACACATACATACATGTATATATAGTTTTTGGGTAATTAATTTTCTTCCAGAGAAGGGGGACAAAACCTTGACAATCTTCCTTTATATTCATTTTCATAATAACCCTAAGTTTTGAAATAGAGTTCTGTATTTGTAATAATAAATGGATTTCAATTAATCATCTTTACAGTGAGTGCTTTTCTAGTATTGTTTTAAGTAAGTTGGCCCATCTTTTCATTAGAACAATTTTAGGTACAAATCTACAAATCTATTATTCTGTAAGAGTGGTGCTGCTATATTCTGAAAATGCAACAAGAGCTATTATCATAACTTTTTATTCAGCCTTGTTATAGGTGACTCAGATTTAACTAAAGAGCTTTTTTTCTGGGATTTCCCCTCTACTTTAATGTGCAAATATTTTTTAAAGTATTATGAGAAATCCTACAGTGTAAATTTGACATAAATTTTAACCTCTCCCCTTTTTTGGTAAATACTTACATATCACATTCATATTCTGTAAACTCACTTATTCTAAAACATATTTCTGTCAAATTCCAATAAAGTTGCACTTTTTAATTGTAAACCTTCCACTCAGAAATGTCATGATACAATCTACAACTGTCCTGTTCATATCTGAGCAGAAAAACGAATATTATCCAACTCAGCAAGGATAAATTAAAATAATACGTGCATATCATTCCCAATTTGTTTTCTTTGACAGAAACAATAATTTTACTCATGCATTCCAAGAAAATCTATGTTGATTGTATCTTGGGCCTACTTCTCTTAAAATGTCATGTACAAATATTTCTTTGTCAAGCTTGAACTAATGTATATAAAGAAAATATTGTAAAATTATATTTTCATGTTTTTATACCTACCAATATGATGAGAATGCATATTGTATTGGTATTTCAATCTTCAAATTACCAATAATGTTGATTGGATAGTATACATCTCATTTTAAAAACAAGTTAATCATAATATCCATGTTACAACACACCAGTATTTATTGCTATATAAGTATTCTGTGTACATTTAAGTGGAAAAAATAGTGATGAATGATGACAGCTGTAATAAGGTTTTTTAAAGTTCATTTTATAGAGAACTCTTATGGAACAACCAAAATGTCTGTGGGCTAATTCTTGTGTAAATTTCAAAATGTCATTTACTGTACACTTTTGTTTATATGGTATGGTATTTTGATTTCTGCTTTGTTAAATGGGTATCAGTACAAAGCTGGTCATACACTTTTAAAGGCTTCTAAAGCCAGGGTTATTTCTAATTTTCATGTGTACTTATATATAAAAAATGCTTCTGATTTTATTTTTGAATCCAACACATGATGGCTTTTCTGAAGTGTTGTACAAATTTCAATCACATATAAACTTCATTCTTTTTTTAAAAAAAGCAAATAATCATTAAGTGATTTATTTAGAATTATTTATATTTTACTTTGACTTTTCATAATTTTATTAAAGAGTTAAAACTGCTACTAAAGGAGACATACTTTATCTTGAATGGAATGTTTGCTAGTGGCAAAAAGAAGAGCTAATTTGGCAGAAAAAAAGGAGATTACTTTAAGTACCCTAATTCTCAATCAGTAGAAATGGAGTAAGAATTTGTCCAGATATTAAATGTGCTCTGGAAATATAGAAGATGCCTGTAAACTGGACTAGTGGATTAAGTAGAGTTTTATCTACAAAACAAAAATCCTAGATAGATTTGCTGTTAGTGGAGGCTTCTAAATATTCAAAAATATTTCTGTTAGATTTACATATTTCAAACACATTGTTTCAATTTACTTAACATTATAAAAATATATTCTGTCCTCAAACAAAAAAAGGTGATGATAGTGCCAGGAAAAAATTAGGATGCTATTAACCCAGTTGAAAAAAATGATATTGTTCGTTCTTTCCCTCTTTCTACACATGGAAACAAATATGCAAGCAATGACATCTACAATTAGACAATTCAGAGGCTCCTAATATTATTATCAAATTCAGCCAATATTTTGTAGTCAATGAGATTACTAGTAGTATACATAAAAGTTTGGTCTTTCTATAGTGTTCATACTGATAAGCTCTGAGACAAAGCTTGGGTAAATTTCAGCTCCTCAGTCAATTATTTCTGGGTGCTCATCAATGAACTTTAGAACTATTGTACAGCTAAATAATAGAATTCAGTAAGTCTGTCAGGACTTGCAGAAAGCATTTTATTGTTTTAAGCAAAGCAGCACTACAGCCTTCAAGCACACGCCATCATGGGTATCAAGTATTTCACAGGCATTCATAATTCCCCCGTCAATGAAAAGACTGTAAGAATACATTTGTAAGCCATTTGTTGCTTTTTTTATACACCAAAAAGCTGATACAATTGTTCTTTCAGCTTCCATAATGTTTCTATTTCACATTCCACCCAGAAACAATTTCCTACAGAATATGAAACTCATCAGTTGCGCAAATCAGTGACAGCAAAAAACCACTCATTCATAATTCTTAGATAGATCTTGTTAAACCTTTGCATACAACTTATTCTGGTTATTTTAATATTTTCCAATATGATGCTTCCTGTCTACATATTAAATTTCAACCTAAATTCAAACTTCCAGTCAAAACTATTATTTGAACTAAGACTTGTTAAAGAACATTTAGTGCTACTGTCAAACAGACAACATGGTCAAAATAGGAAGCACCATATCCACCCCCATCCCAGTTAAAAGCGGTGTTCCCAAGGTTGTATACTGGGACCAATGCTCTTCATTCTCTACAACAATGACCTTTGCGATTACATCACAAGCAATTGTGTCCTCTTCACCGACGATGTAAAACTCTTCAACACCACCGATAACACAACTACTCTCCAAAAAGACCTGAACTCTGTTTCTGAGTGGTCTAACACATGGCAACTCCAAATCTCAACTAGCAAATGCTCTGTCCTTTATTATTATTATTATTATTATTATTATTATTATTATTATTATTATTAATTATTATTATTATTATTATTATTATTATTATTATTATTATTAGATTTTATTAGATTTGTATGCCGCCCCTCTCTGAAGACTCCTACACATTGGGAAGAAGAATCTGAACTCCAAATACGAACTGAATAATTAAATTATCACAGATAATCACCACTCGGTTAAAGACCTCGGTATACTAATAACAAAAGATTTTAGTGCCAAAGCCCACTGCAACAACATAGCCAAGAAGGCTTCAAGAGTTGTAAACCTAATCCTATGTAGCTTCTGCTCTGGCAATCTCACACTACTTACCAGAGCTTACAAAACTTTTGCCAGACCCATCCTCGAATACAGCTCATCTGTTTGGAACCCATATCGCATCTCAGACATTAACACCCTTGAAAATGTCCAATGATACTTCACCAGAAGAGTCCTTCACTCCTCCACTCGAAATTGAATACGAGACTAGACTTTCAATCCTGGGCCTAGAAAGCCTAGAACTTAGACGCCTTAAACAAGATCTAAGTATTGCCCACAATATCATATGCTGCAATGTCCTGCCTGTCAGCGACTACTTCAGCTTCAACCACAACAACACAAGAGCACACAAGAGATTTAAACTTAATATTAAGTGCTCCAAACTTGACTGTAAAAAATATGACTTGAGTAACCGAGTTGTCGAAGCATGGAACTCATTACCAGACTCCATAGTGTCATCCCTAAACCCCCAACACTTTACCCTTAGATTATCTACAGTTGACCTATTAAGATTCCTAAGAGGTCAGTAAGGAGCGAGTACAAGTGCACTAGAGTGCCTTCTGTCCCCTGTCCTATTACTCTCCTATATCTCCTATACCTTTCTTCCATTCCTATATCTCTTCTGTTCTTTCATTGATATGTTCTATTACTATATCTTCTTTTCTATTCTTTCTTAGATATATTTTACTATGAGTATCTCCTCTATAACCTTCATCGTGTATTTTTCTATGTGTGTGTGTGTGTGTGTGTGTGTGTATATACACACACACACACACACACACACACATACATAGTCTCCCTTAATTTTCAAATTCAGCAAAAAACATGTGACATATATATATATATATATATATATATATATATATATATATATATATATATTTGTTTTCGTAAATTTTCACGGGTATATGTATGTAGATTGTTCTGAGTTCACTAAAACCCTCATTGTGTATTGGAGTAACTAAGTAAGTAAGTAAGTAAGTAAGTAAGTAAGTAAGTAAGTAAGTAAGTAAGTAAGTAAGTAAGTAAGTAAGATGAATTGCTTTGTTCCCATTAAAATCCAACAATACAAATATTCATATTAATTAGATCATAGCAGATAACCTAAAGTGACCAGAGGTTATTTAGTTGCAGGTGTGAACAAAAATTAGCCAGAGTCACAATCTAGCAATGCTCTCTCTAAAGATTTTCTATAAAGAGATAAAGATTAGAGAGCATTTGGTAGCCACAAGTTGAAGGCAGCTTAAGAGTATAGATTTGGAGAAGGTTTATGAGAGTATTAATGCATATGTCAGATAAAGTCAGAAAAAAGTGTTTAAAAGAAAAAGTGAATATAAATTAAATTGAATAATGATTGTCATCATAAATAATGGCAACTTCACTAAGTATGAATGATTCTTTTGGAAACTGATAGAAAAATGAAAAATGTTGTAATTTTAATGTTAAATTAATATATATATAATATTAATATATATGGCCCTGGGTTGGGCCGAGAGGCAAAAAAGGAGCTGTGATGTTCCTTCAATACACCAGGGTGATTCGACACAAAAATATGTAACCCTTTCCTGGTGCAGAGCTGAAGGGATTGGATACTATAGCCTAGAGGTTAATTCTCTGCCTTACAAGGCAAAGGTTGCAGGTTCAAGTACCAGTGAGGGTATGGCTAGCTGATGAGGCCAAAATAAGGTCGAAATAGATCTATCCTAGTCTCCCTTAATTTTCAAATTCAGCAAAAAAACATGTGACATATATATATATATATCACAAATAGACAGGGAATGCCAACTTTATTGCATTAAAATGTAAGTTATAAGTACAGAAAATAGAATTCCCTTCTAGAAAGAGAAATAGAATAGATAGAATTTTTTATGCCAAGTGTGATTGGACACACAAGGAATTTGTCTTGGTGCCTATACTCTCAGTGTACGTAAAAGAAAAGATACATTTGTCAGGAATTATAAGGTACAACAATTAATGATAGTCATAGGGTATAAATAAGCAATCAAATCACATTAGAAAACAGTCAATATAAAGATACAAACAATAAAGTTACAGTCATGCAGTCATAAGTGGGTGGAGCTGTTTGATAGGAATGATGAGAAGATTAATTGCAGTGCAAACTTATTAAATAGTTTGACAGTGCTGAGGGAATTATTTCTTTAGCAGAGTGAGAGTACTTGGGGAAAACTGTTCTTGTGTCTAGTTATTCTGGTGTGCAGTGTTCTATAGCATCATTTTGTGGGCAGGAGTTGAAAGAGTTTATGTCCAGGATATGAGCAGTAAATATACTGCTCAAAAAAATAAAGGGAATACTCAAAGAACACATCCTAGATCTGAATGAATGAAATATTCTCATTGAATACTTCGTTCTGTACAAAGTTGAATGTGCACAACAGCATGTGAAATTGATTGTCATTCAGTGTTGCTTCCTAAGTGACAGTTTGATTACACAGAAGTTTGAATTACTTGGAGTTATATTGTGTTGTTTAAGTGTTCTCTTTATTTTTTGAGCTGTGTATTTTCACAGGCCCCTTTTTGACTCATGCAGTATACAGGTAGTAAGTGTTTTTTCTGCAGTTCTAATTATCTTCCCAAGTCTGTGCCAGTCTATTTATTTGTTTGTTTGTTTGAGTTGGAAGGGACCTTGTAGGTCATCTGGTCCAACATCCTGCTCAGGCAGGAGTCCCTATACCATTTTGGACAAATGACAGCCCATGTCTTAAATGTTGGAACCCTCACAACCTCCACACACAAGCTGTTCCACTGGCTGATTGCTCTCACTGTCAGAAAGTTCCTCCTTATTTCCAGGTTGAATCTCTCTTTGGTCAGCTTCCATCCATTATTCCTAGTCTGGCCTTCTGGTGCTTTGGAAAATAGCCTGACCCCCTCCTCTTTATGGTACTGGAACACTGCCATCATATCTCTCCTGATCCTTCTCTTTGCTAGACTTTGCTAGACTTTCTTCATATGTTTTGGTTTCCAGTCCCCTTATCATCTTGGTTACTCTGTTTTGTATTTTCTCTAGAGTTTCAATGTCTTTTTCTAGTGTGGTGACCAAAACTGGATGCAGTACTCTAGGTGTGGTCTAATTAAGGCTTTATAAAGTAGTATAAGTACCTCCCTAATGCTAGATTGTATCCCTGTGTTAATGCAACTCAGGATTGCATTGGTCTTTTTGGCTGCCGTTCCACATTGCTGGCTCATATTTAGTTGGTTGTCCATCAAGACTCCAAGATCCCTCTTGTAGTTGTTGCTATTTGCTTGTTGGGTTGCAGAACCAAATCAGACAGTTATATAGGTGGTAGTAAGGGAGGATTTCTCCTAAAGTCTACCACCATTTCTCCAGTTTTAAGTGTGTTCAGTTCCATGCTGGGGAGAGGCAGATACAGTGGGGGCCACAGAGTTAGCCGTTCCAGGGGAACGAGAGACCGTTGCTTAATAACGGTCCCTTGTTCCGGCTCTGTGAGCCCAATCTTGGGTACTGGTGATGAGTGTAACTCTGGCCCTGGACTCAGGTTGCTGCTGCTCAATGCCAGGTCGGTGGTAAATAAAGCTCTCCTCATCCGGGATCTGATCCTGGATGAGGAGGCCGACCTGGCTTGTATTACTGAAACCTGGCTGGGCCCGGAGGGAGGTGTCCCTCTCTCTGAAATTTGCCCAGCCGGGTTTCAGATATGGCATCAACCTCGACCCAAGGGAAGGGGGGGAGGAGTGGCTATTATAGCCAGGGAGAGCCTTTGCCTGCGTAGACTCATTGCTCCGGAAATTGCAGGTTCCGAGTCTCTCTTGCTGAAGTTGGACTTAGGGGTTCAGGTGGGCTTATTTCTCACGTACCTGCCTCCCAGCTGCGTGTCAAAAGCCCTGCCTGTGCTACTCGAGGAGGTAGCCGGGTTGGCGGTGGAGTTCCCCGGACTCATTGTCCTGGGGGACTTCAACCTGCCGTCACTTGGTGAAACCTCTGGGCTGGCACAGGAGTTCATGGCCACCATGACAGCCATGGACCTGACTCAAGTAGTACAGGGTCCGACTCACGAGGGAGGGCACGCACCTGACATGGTATTCCTTTCCGAGCAATTGAGCAATGGTCCGAGACTAAGGGGCTTAGAAGCGTTGCCTTTGTCATGGTCAGACCATTTTCTGCTACGGCTTGACTTCCTGGCTCCAATCCTTCCCCGCAGGGAGGCGGAACCAATGAAGATGTTCCGCCCCAGATGCCTGATGGACCCAGAGGGCTTTCAGACGGCGCTTGGGGTTATTCCAGAGGCACTCGTCCACAGTTCGGCAGAGTCCCTTGCTGAGGCCTGGAACAGGGCTGCGGCAGGGGCTCTTGACCGGATTGCCCCTTTGCGACCTCTCCGCGGCGCTAGACCCCGTAGAGCCCCATGGTTCAACGAGGATCTCCGGGTGTTGAAACGGCAAAAGAGACGTCTAGAGAAGCGATGGAGGAAGAGTAGGTCCGAATCTGATCGAACACTTGTAAGAGCTTTTATTAAGACTTACAAAGTGGCGCTCAAGGCGGCAAGATGCGCGTACCATGCCGCCTTGATTGCATCAGCGGAATCCCGCCCGGCTGCTCTGTTTAGGGTGACCCGTTCCCTTCTTAATCAGGGGGGAGTTGGGGAGCCCTTGCAGAGTAGTGCCGAGGAGTTTAACACGTTTTTCGCTGATAAAGTCGCTCAGATCCGGGCTGACCTCGACTCCAATTGTAAAACAGAGTCGACTGACAACGAGTCAGTCGAGGTGACTGGGGCACGTACTTGTCCACCTGTCTGGGAAGAGTTTGATCTGGTGACACCTGATGAAGTGGACAAGGCCATCGGAGCTGTGAGTTCTGCCACCTGCTTACTGGATCCGTGTCCCTCCTGGTTGGTCTCGGCCAGCAGGGAGGTGACACGGAGCTGGGCCCAGGAGATTACCAACGCTTCCTTGGGGAGGGGAGTTTTTCCATCACTCTATAAAGAAGCGCTTGTGCGCCCCCTCCTCAAGAAGCCCTCCCTGGACCCAGCCGTACTTAACAACTATCATCCAGTCTCCAACCTTCCCTTTATGGGGAAGGTTGTCGAGAAGGTGGTGGCACTCCAGCTCCAGCGGTCCTTGGAAGAAGCTGATTATCTAGGTCCCCAGCAGTCGGGCTTCAGGCCCGGTTACAGCACGGAAACCGCTTTGGTCGCGTTGATGGATGATCTCTGGCGGGCCCGGGACAGGGGTTTATCCTCTGTCCTAGTGCTCCTCGATCTCTCAGCGGCTTTCGATACCATCGACCATGGTATCCTTCTGCGCCGGTTGGAGGGGCTGGGGGTGGGAGGCACTGTTCTTCAGTGGTTCTCCTCCTACCTCTCTGGCCGGTCGCAGTCGGTGTTAGTGGGGGGTCAGAGGTCGGCTCTGAGGTCTCTCCCTTGTGGGGTGCCTCAGGGGTCGGTCCTCTCCCCCTTGCTATTTAACATCTACATGAAACCGCTGGGTGAGATCATCCAAGGACATGGGGTGAGGTATCATCAATATGCCGATGATACCCAGCTTTACATCTCCACCCCATGCCCAGTCAACGAAGTGGTGGAAGTGATGTGCTGGTGCCTGGAGGCTGTTGGGGCCTGGATGGGTGTCAACAGACTCAAACTCAACCTGGATAAGACGGAGTGGCTGTGGGTTTTGCCTCCCAAGGACAATTCCATCTGTCCGTCCATTACCCTGGGGGGGGAATTATTGACCCCCTCAGAGAGGGTCCGCAACTTGGGCGTCCTCCTCGATCCACAGCTCACATTAGAAAACCATCTCTCAGCTGTGGCGAGGGGGGCATTTGCCCAGGTTCGCCTGGTGCACCAGTTGCGGCCCTATCTGGACCGGGACTCATTGCTCACAGTCACTCATGCCCTCATCACCTCGAGGTTCGACTACTGTAATGCTCTCTACATGGGGCTACCTTTGAAAAGTGTTCGGAAACTTCAGATCGTGCAGAATGCAGCTGCGAGAGCAGTCATGGGCTTACCTAGGTACGCCCATGTTTCACCATCACTCCGCAGTCTGCATTGGCTGCCGATCAATTTCCGGTCACAATTCAAAGTGTTGGTTATGACCTTTAAAGCCCTTCATGGCATCGGACCAGAATATCTCCGAGACCGCCTCCTGCCGCACGAATCCCAGCGACCGATTAGGTCCCACAGAGTGGGCCTTCTCCGGGTCCCGTCAACTAAACAATGCCGGTTGGCGGGTCCCAGGGGAAGAGCCTTCTCTGTGGCGGTGCCGGCTCTCTGGAACCAACTCCCCCCGGAGATTAGAACTGCCCCTACTCTTCCTGCCTTCCAAAAACTCCTTAAGACTCACCTTTGCCGTCAGGCATAGGGAAACTAAACATCTCCCCTGGGTATGTTAATTTATACATGGTATGCTTGTGTGTGTGTTTGCTATTACATGGGGGTTTTCTTAAATCGTTAAATATTTTAATTAATTGGATTGTTGTGACTGTTTTTACTTGTTGTGAGCCGCCCCGAGTCTTCGGAGAGGGGCGGCATACAAGTCCAACTAATAAATAATAAATAAATAAATAAATGTTACCTTCCATCCGTATACGGAGTCATCATTATCTCAAATGAGACCTATCACTGTTGTATCATTTGTGAACTTCAGTAGTTTAACAGATGGATCATTTAAGTCATTGGTATATATAGAGAAGATAAGTGGAGAGAGTACACAGGCTTTGGAGGGGGGCTCTGTGCTAATTGTGCAGGTATCTAATGTGATTCTGTTTAGCTTCACCTGCTGCTTTCTGTCTGTTAGGAAGTTTATGATCTACTTAGAAGTTTGTTCAGGTACTGCTAGTTGGTTTAGCCATATTAACAGCATCATCTGTTGATCTATTTACTCATTATGCAAATTTCAGGGGGGGTCTAACCGTGGATTTGTGATGGTTTTCAAATGGGATATCAATAGCTTTCAAAGGTTTTCATAACTACAGATGTTAGAGCAACTGGTCTGTAGTCATTAGTTCCTTGATGGTGGGCTTCTTCGGCACTGGGATGATAGTAAAGCATTTGAAGCAAGAAGGAACATAGCACATCTCTAGCAATTTACTGAAGATTTGGGTGAAGACGGAGGCCAATTGGTCAGCCCAGACTTTTAATTATTTATTGGATTTATATGCTACCCGCCTTTGAGGACTTTTAAACAAGAAGGAGTTCTTTTGTCTGGGCCTGGAACTTTTCCTGTCCTTCATCTGTGAAATAGGCCTTGCACTCCCTTTTCTGTGATCACTTGAGATTGTGAAACCAATGGGATGGGTTTAGTTGTAGGCGGCTTGGCTGTTATTAGTGTGTTTGAGATGGATATAGTTGTATGAGGCTTGGCTGGTGTTGGTGTATCTGGGATGGGGGTTGTGGGCTAGGTGACTAGTTTCCTTTCAAACCTGCAGTAAAACATGTTCAGGTCATCTGCCAGTTGTTGATTTCCTTCAGCCTGTAATATTTTTAAGAGTTATCCACGTGTTTGTTGGTACATTTTTAATTTCTAATTTTAATTTCTATTTTTTTCTTCTTTAATTGAAATTAGCAGAAGGCAGCACAATTCTTATATGCTGCTCATGTTTTTTGGCTGTCTCAACTAGTGAAGTGAGGTAGCTAGTTAAAAGGGGTCCTACTCATTTGTGGCCCTATTGAGAGATTGCCTTCCACACAGTGGGGTGCCGGGTGCTCAAGTTAATCTCTTTTTACATCTGGAAAGACATTCATATTCTGTCCAAAATTTTTAGTTTTAAAGTCAGTTGTCTTAAGTGCCCATTCTATACAAGAATAGTAGAATTACTGTCTCATACACTATAAACTCTGGTTTTAATCATTTAAAACTACAATTAGTTTTTCTTTTCAGTTCTTTTCCCCCCCTTTTCTTTATTCTTTTAACTGTTGAATTTCAAAAGTTCAAATTTACACTTAAGTAAGAATGGGATAGATTTGTTTCCATTAATCTTCAAATTTCTATAAATATCTTTAACTTGTCCACCAAACCAAAACCAGTTATACATCTCGACCCCATGCCCAGTCAACGAAGCAGTGGAAGTGATGTGCCGGTGCCTGGAGGCTGTTGGGGCCTGGATGGGTGTCAACAAACTCAAACTCAACCCAGACAAGATGGAGTGGCTGTGGGTCTTGCCTCCCAAGGACAATTCCATCTGTCTGTCCATTACCCTGGGGGGGGGGAAACTACTGACCCCCTCAGAGAGGGTTCGCAACTTGGGCGTCCTCCTCGATCCACAGCTGACATTGGAACATCATATTTCGGCTGTGGCGAGGAGGGCGTTTGCCCAGGTTCGCCTGGTGCACCAGTTGTGGCCCTATTTGGACAGGGAGTCATTGCTCACAGTCGCTCATGCCCTCATCACCTCAAGGTTCGATTACTGCAACGCTCTCTACATGGGGCTACCTTTGAAAAATGTTCGGAAACTTCAGATCGAGCAAAACGCAGCAGCGAGAACCATCGTGGGGCTTCCAAGATTCGCCCATGTTTCTACAACACTCCGTGGCTTGCATTGGCTGCCAATCAGTTTCCGGTCACAATTCAAAGTGTTGGTTATGACCTTTAAAGCCCTACATGGCATTGGACCAGAGTACCTCCGGAACCGTCTGCTACCGCACGAATCCCAGCGACCGGTAAGGCCCCACAAAGTTGGCCTTCTCTGGGTCCCGTCAACTAAACAATGTCATTTGGTGGGCCCCAGGGGAAGAGCCTTCTCTGTGGCGGCCCTGGCCCTCTGGAATCAACTCCCCCCGAAGATTAGAACTGCCCCCACCCTCCCTGTCTTTCGTAAACTACTCAAACTCACTTATACCACCAGGCATGGGGGAGTTGAGACACCTTTCCCCCAGGCTCTTTTATATTTTGTTTTATGTTTGGTATGAATGTGTTGTTTGGTTTTTTAAATAATGATAGGGTTTTATGTTTTTCAATATTTGATTTGTTCTACTATAATATTGTTTTTATTATTGTTGTGAGTCGTCCCGAGTCTTCGGAGAGGGGCGGAATACAAATCTAATTAATAATAATAATAATAATAATAATAATAATAATAATAATAATACGTAAGTATTTTGTGACCCTACAGAAAATTTTTGCAGCTATTTTAAGACTTGGATCAATTTATTATTTATTACCAACATAATTTACTTGAAGCCATTTAAGTATTGAATAATGCCCAATTATTATTTTTCATTAAACTACAATCTTGCTTGAATGATTTATAAAGAATGGTTTGCAATGTTTGTGAATCTTCTACTCTTCTTTGTTTACCTACGGCTCAATAATATGTATAGAGAGGTTACAGGGATTTAATTAACAAAATTGAATAGTATGATAAGCAAACATATTATACTAGTCATAGAGATAGTTCTATTTACCACAATGATGCAATTTTCTTGATTAGTGACAGCTTAATATTCATTACTACCATACCTATTTGGAAAGTCAGATAAATAATCTTGCAATGGTTATAATCTAGACCCATTTATCAATTTATTTTGTGACATATTAAAATTATATCATGTAATGTGTATTTCTCAATGTTCCATTTTTTGTCAGTATGCATTAGATTTACCTTTAAAAGTATTAATTTTGTTTGCTTCAACATTGAGTATAAGAAATTTGATACCTATCTGTTGTCATAGATTCTCAGATTTTTTTATGTTAATTTACTACAGAATATTTAATGCATTATTCAATTTATTTTTTATTCATAACTATGATATCCTTTTGGTTAACTATGAGGGATGAGCAGCATAGTCTTGTGCCAGTTCAACTCCTTTCTCCAAGATCAGTCCAATCAGTGTTAACAGGGAGTGAAAGGTCAAACCCTTGGCCAGTTTCTTATGGCATGCCACAAAGTTTGGTACTCTCTCCATTCTTTTTTAACAACTACATGAAGCCACTAGGATAAGATCATCCATCACCAGGGATGGGCAGAAGACAGGACAGGGTGGAACACAGTTCCACCGGCAGAAATGAAGATGTGTGCGCAGCTCCAGCTGATTGGCGGCTGTCACTTCCTGGATTACTGGTCTGGGCTCAGCTCTCCTTTTTTCCCCTGCTGCTGCATCTGCGCTCCTTGCTTTTTTTTCTCTTTCCTCCTCCCTGGCCTTGGATGAGCTCTCGTGCCCGGCTCCCCTCTCATGCCCGTCCCCCTCTCGTGCCCGGCTCCCTTCCAGCATCACGCGGCCACCTCCCGCCTGAGGTGCAAGCAGAAGGCATGGGTGGAAGCGGCGCTGGCAGCATTTATGCTTCTGGGAGCACCCATTCACCTAGCTACCTAGCCTGAGGCAACCCAGGAAGGAGAGCGCGGGAAACATGAAGCAAATTGTCACCCCAGCGAGCAACACTGGTAAGATTGTAAGTCAAGGACTTAACAGTTCACTTGAACGGTGATGATCGTTCAAGCCATTGCCACCTGGTCACATGGCCGGCAAGCCACTCCTACCCAGTCACATGACCATTAAGCCACACCCACAAAATAAATCACACCCACAGTGTGACAGTAAAAATTTTGGCTGCCCATTACTGTCCATCACCATGGGTTGAGACATCTGCAGTACATTGACAATACTCAACTTTGTATTTCCATCCCTGGTAACCCGTGATGCTCTAGTTTCCCACTTGCAATACCTAGAGGCTGTGAGGAACTTTCATAAGAATCTAAAGGCCTGATTATGCCAGTTCACTTGGGCCTCAATGGAGGAGTATAATAGTTGAGGCGGTTGATTAACAGCGGATACCATCTGCACCCAATCCTGTTTCTGCCCTTCCCATCTTATAACTGAGCCACTGTATTTGACTCTATAGGTTTTTTATTTATGCTTTTATCTTTGTGCAGTTTATATTTTTTATGATTGTAAGTCAGCCAGAGTTACCTGAGATAAGATAGGCACCAATAAATTTTTATAAATGAATAAGTAATCCGCCCTTTTTATTCAATTCATAAACACAATTAGTGATAAAACTAATGAAGAAACAAATTTAAAATCACAGGAGCCTTAAATCTAACTTGATTTTCTTTAAAATATTGACAACCACAAATAGTCTTTATATAATGTTTATTATTTAGTATACAGAGGATATATTACATTATTTGTTTCCCTTGTTATTATTTGTTAGTTATGACGTGTTTTTGCCGCTTTCTACATTTTTCATGTTTGTGATATACTAATAATCATAATGATAGATCATCAAATATCTAAATCTGCCTGTTTAACTACAATGGACAACAATATGTTTTAAAATAGTAAATAACAATTCTATAACACTAGCAGTAATAGGTCTGATAGATAATCTCTTAGATTTATTCAGAGTTGAACTATCAAAAACATGAGCAAGTTTTCTAATTTGTGAATTTGACCAATATTTATTAGATTTCGGTCGCTCCTGGGCTGTGAAAGTTTCCCAAAAGTAAGCCATGGATATTGCCTATCTGGACTTCAGCAAAGCCTCTGATATAGTTCCACATAAAGAGCTGATAGATAAATTAGTGAAGATTTGACTTAATCCCTGGATAGTTCAGTGGATTTGCAGCTGGTTGAAGCATAGACAGCAGAGAGTTGTTGTAAATAGCGAGTATTCTGAGCAATGACTGGTTACAAGCGGTGTGTCACAAGGATCTGTTCTGAGCCTATTCTTTTTAATATCTTTGTGAGTGACATAGGGGAAGGTTTGCCTATTTGCCGATGACTCTAAAGTGTGCAATAGGGTGGATATTCCTGGAGGCGTCTGTAATATGGTAAATGATTTAGCTTTACTAGATAAATGGTCAAAGCAATGGAAAATGCAGTTTAATGTTTCCAAATGTAAAATAATGCACTTGGGGAAAAGGAATCCTCAATCTGAGTATTGTATTGGCAGTTCTGTGTTAGCAAAAACTTCAGAAGAAAAGGATTTAGGGGTAGTGATTTCTGACAATCTCAAAATGGGTGAACAGTGTGGTCGCGCGGTAAGAAAAGCAAGTAGGATGCTTGACTGCATAACTAGAGGTATAATAAGCAAGAAGAGGGAGATTGTGATCCCACTGTATGGAGCGCTGGTGAGACCACACTTGGAATACTGTGTCCAGTTCTGGAGACCTCACCTGCAAAAAGATATTGACAAAATTGAATGGGTCCAAAGATGGGCTACAAGAATGGTGGAAGGTCTTAACTTATCAGGAAAGACTTAATGAACTTAATCTCTATAGTCTGGAGGACAGAAGGGAAAGGGGGGACATGATCGAAACATTTAAATATGTTAAAGGGTTAAATAAGATTCAGGAGGGAAGTGTTAAAGTGAACACAAGAACAAGGGGATACAATCTGAGGTTAGTTAGGGGAAAGATCAAAAGCAACATGAGAAAATATTAGAAGATCCTTGGAACAAACTTCCAGCAGACGTGGTTGGTAAATCCACAGTAACTGAATTTAAATATGCCTGGGGAATTGTTCCATCCTAAGATAAAATACAGGAAATAGTATAAGAGCAGACTAGATGGACCATAAGGTCTTTTTCTGCCGTCAATCTTCTATGTTTCTATGTTTCTAAGTTGTGGCAATGGCCGCAATGACAAAATAAGGCACTTGCTTTTGTCTCAGAGGAGCCAGTGATATATATTCAGTCCTCAGGAAGAAGACCCAACAATTCTGAACAACTATCATCCCATATCTAGCATTCCCTTTCTATGGAAAACTGTTGAAAAGATGGTAGAACAACAATTGTAGAGGAATGTTAAAAAAAGCAAAGGATTTAGAGCTGTTTTAGTTATTTCTGGCTAGGTTGAAGTTTGGTAGTATTTGTAGAAGCTATTTGGTGGGGTCATTTTTGACATGATTGCATCCAGCCTTGTGCTTCTTTATCTCTCAGTGGCTTTCAATACAAAATTGTAATCATAATGATTATTCTGGAACATTTGTCATGTTTGGAGTTGATAGGAAGAAAAGCCGCATATACCCTTTCTCGGTTCTGAATTGCTTCAGAGCCAAATGCATTTCCTCTCCTGTTTAACTATATGTAATTGCTGGATGGGGTCATGTTATCACAAGTATGCATATGAGAGAACATGGACTCACTTCTGACATAACCAAGTGGCTGTCATTGTTCTTTGTATCAAAGAACAATATATTGTGCACAGTTGCCATTCCCTGTTCAAGAGTGATAAAAAGTGTTCACTATTGAAACAGTGTTGAGTTCAGCTGGTACCTTTCATACTGGTCATACTCAGCTTTTCACATTTCATTTTAGCTTGGCTGGAAACCAGTGTTGTGCTCCTGGATGGTATGCACAAAGCTTTGTTTCCTCTACTTCAGGCTCACAAGAAGCGACAGAGAAGGGTCCCCTGTTCTAGTGGTTCCAAATACCCTTCCTCCTCTCTTTCTCCTCCTCTTCATCCTATCCAAAACTGGAGTCATTTATATGTTCCTAAGCTAGTTATCTGCCTTCTTTACCAAAGAAGCTTCTTTTTCCTGCATTTTACTCTCCCTCCCACTCCATGACCTTTACCCTTTAGGGATTGGGCCAGGTTAAACTTGCAGCCAGCAGACCTTGGAACAATTTCCTGTCTTTTCCCAAAACCTGGCCCAATCATTTCATTTCCAAGGTTTCTATTTCTTTCATCTTGCACTTTAGCTATTTAGGTTAATAACTGTAATTTTTCTTGTTTTGTATCAACTTCCTTGCAACCTAAGGATCAAGCAATTATTTTTCATTCTAACCATTTTTTTCCTCCTTTATCCTCTCAATTTTTTTTTATCACAGTGTAACTGGGTATCATGTTATCCTTAAAAAAGCCCTTGTTTTTCTCATATTTTAAAAATGTGCCATGTGGAATGCTTATTCCCCCCCCCCCAAAAAAAATTAACATTTTGTTAAGAAACTCAACACAGGAAAATCAATCAAATGAATTAAAATAGCACTTCTCTACTCGATTACTGGAACTTGTACTGTTCTATTATCTATTTGTAGTTATTTGGCCTTCTTTCTGACTTCAGAGACATTTCTTGAAGGCCCTCGGGAATTTTCCAATCTCAATCCAATCTTGAGCTAAAAATTGATATATGGAAACTTTTCTTGCAATATATTCACCTTTCTTAGCTATTTTCAAGAAGGTGTCAAGGGGAACAACAAAAAACCCAAAAAACCACAAGGCTTATCTTTTCCTCCAGATGGATGGATTGGAAACAAAGTCACATATCTATGACACATACATACCTTGAATGAGAATATATCTCATTTGACTGTCATATTGAAGTAATATACTTCAATATTATCTGTGTTCAGAAGTATTCTTGTATCGATTCCCACAAAGTCTTTGATTGTAAATTAGTATATTCAGTTACAGCATATTATATAGATGACTTAAACAAAATAATATATTACTGTAGTTAAAGAGCTCTGGATTGATAGCCATTTAATACTTATTTCTGACTAGATAATGGATCAGCAATACATATACATGTTCATTGGGGACCATCTTTGGTAAAAATAAAGATTACCATATTTTTTGGAGTATAAAACGCACTGGACTGTAAGATGCACTTTAGTTTGGGGAGAGGAAACAAGGAAAAAAGGCCTCTGCCTTCCGGCAATTTGCCAAACAGCAAACAGCACAGAGGACATACACTGTTTTGCTGGGTATTTCTGTGCATGTGTGCCTGACCCATAGATATAGCAAAGAATTTGAGCAACGTGCATTATGGCAATGTATTAATCCCATAATTTTTTTAAAAAATGTAATCACACTAACTCCTCCCAATTATTTAAATAGATCTACTCCAAACATGACTACCGGTAAGTCAGGATTTAACTCAGCCACCTTATCTTAATTCTTTAAACTAAAACAGGACATTTCAGATTATACTTTTACAGATCTATAAAATTGATGTAAAATTGATCTGGAAGTATTCTCTGCTATTTAAAAGCAGATACAATAGTACTAGACCTCTTCAGATCAAGCATTTATATATTTTTTTCCTTTTTTTTAAATACATTTTTTTTAAATAATTTTTTTATTATACAAATTATACAAAATACAACATAATATACAAAACATAAAACAGTGATCGTAACAATAGAGAACGATCAAATAACATATCAATTGACAAAATATAAATTGAAAATTAGAAAAGGGGAGGGAAAGAGGTAGATAAGGAAAGGGTAGAAAGGAGGAGAGAAAAAGATAGAAAGACTGAGAACGTAGAAAGGATAGAAAGAGTAAAAGATTGGCGAATGTCCGGGGGAGCTGTACTGAAAACGAGAACTATTTCCTATTTCATTAGCTCGTTACCATGGTTCGGTTTGTTTATCTAGATTGGTTAATGCAAGTGTTGAGTTAATTAAGTTATAGAGATTTTAGAAAGTAGTAGTAAAGATACTATCAGTATATATATAAAGTCTCTTAGTACTATATTAAATATAAAATGGCTATATACCAGATTTGTAACTGGTCATGTTTGTATCCAACGTATCAATCTTATGGCTTGTTATTCTCACTCTTTTTTCCTAACCAGATGTAGAAAGGATCCCAGCAGTTACTGAATGTAGCCATAGTTTCGTTTCTTGCTAATATAGTTAATTTCATTTTATTAACTTGTCTAGAACAATAATAAAGCAGTCTTTAAAAAATAAGCTTAATAATTTGAACATTCTATAAACATTTTCTAGTTATTGATTTACCTCCGTGCAGCAAAAAACAAGCAGCCAGTTCCAGCTTCACTTTCATTTTAGCAGGTGGCCTTGCTGGCAACTTCAAACAATCAGCTGAAATCAATGGCTTGTGATAACCAGGCTCTGCTACTGTTTGCTGCAAGGAAGTAAGTTGTTGGCAGGCAGAGACCAAAGAGTGGGGATGGCTGGGTGGGGCTACATTCAGTGTATAAGACACACCCAAGTTTTCACTCTCTTTGGGGGGGGGGGGGGTAAAAAGGTGCATCTTATACTGTACTCTGAAAAATATTGTACATGCCAAAATATTCAAAAATTCCCAGTTAAAACAGGACTTCTAGGCTTTTTTAAACAGTGATTTTACATCACTTTTCTTATGTTGGGTTTTATAGACACAAAAAGATTTTGGTGAAGCTATACTTTAACATTATTTCTAAAGATATATGTAAAAATGCATGTTTGAAAAAACTGTCTGGAAAAAAAGGTTAGAATTTTAACCTACATGTTCAAATTTTTTAAAAATGTTGTATTAATTTATAAAAATTAAATGGAAGATACATATGATTAAGTAATAAATGAAACCTAGTACTCATAAAGACTAGATTAAATCAAACTCAAATATGGGGTATGATACATGCCCCATAAAGCATTTGGTAAATATCCTATGTTCAGTCACGGGGATAGAAGATACATATATTTTAAAACACATGTAGAAAGGGACACACACACAAACACAAACACACACACACACACACTTCTCCATATACTCTTTATTATCTTTTACTGACATATCTTTGGAAGCTGTGTTCAATTACCATCTTTCTTTTTTCCCAGACTGATGGCTTCCAGATTGTTGATGCAGCTGTTCCTATAATTCCTTCCAGCATGTCCATCTTTTGGGATATTGCTACAGGTTTTCCATGGGCACAGTTGGAAATATAAAGGATTTGTCCTTAAATGTAAATACAATTCTTCGTAGTACAGTACAGTATATGTGTTTATAGCAGTTGGTTAAATTTCAGTCAATGTAGAAGGAAGTATAATATTTATTTATGTAATGTATATGCCATTCATATTGCTATTAAATGATTCTGTGTGGTTTACAGCATGATTTTAAAAAGTTAAGTAAATTAGTTAAGGAAGGAATCAATATACTATGGGAGTCTTTTTAAAAAATCCATTAACCATATCCAGTATGGGAGGCTGCCTTTCTGTGGAGACCAATCATGGGTAAAATCAACTATATTTTTCTTCAGACAAGGGCAGAAGCAGATATTATAAGAATATTGAAAAATTGCTCCAGGAGCCATCACTTAACAGACTGAGGTAATTCTAACCAGAATTGCCTGCTTTCAATGACATCAGTTCTTCAAAGTGTCTGACATATGCATTTTATATCATATTTGACCCATCCCTTTAGGTACTGTTGCTGGAGATGGAATCTTGGCTATGCTAGGATGTACTTAACAGCCTGGCTTGCACTTGAGCACACATTGTTTTGGAACTTGCTGATCATGACTCCTTGGATACTGTTAAACTTAACAAGAACTTCTAGAACTGACATACTACAGTTGCCAATCATAGTGAATAAAGTCATTTGGAAAGAAATGAATTTATACAGTATGGAAGGAGATTTATAAAATGACTCTAATGGAACTTGTCAAGGTATGCAGCAGGAACAACAATCACCTGCTGGTATGAAATTAGGTGAAATAAACTTTATTAAAAATGCTGAACTCTGGATTCTAAGAAGTTATAGAGACACAATTGTGAAATATAAAGCATTCCTTTATTATAAAAAAAACCCCTCGCTTTATAAATATTGAGAATGTGCTGAAGATAAATAAAAACTCTACCCCAAAAAAACCTTTTATCTTCAGTTTTATAAATAGTGATTATTTAGAGACAGGAAAGAAACCAACATAGTCTTGAATAATATGGGCACGTTTGAAAGGACAAATTAGTTTGTAAAGAAAAAAAGTGAATGAAATTAATTTGCCTTGAGAAGAATACAATGAATCATATATACCTCAATTGACTGAGCTTCTGGCAGATTTCCTAAGCTGAAAACTACTAGCAATTTTCCTACTTTCACAAATTACTACCCATCAGTTCCCCTCTGATGATTAAACACAATTCTATTCACTTGAAAAAGTCTCATGGAATATGATAGACAAAATCAAAAATCCTGGTAAAATGAAAGGAAATTTAACAATAGTGCCTAATCAACTGCATCAACTAAAGAAAAATGATATGACAAAAGGGTACAATGAAATAACTTAAAGTTCTTTCCATTCAGATTTCAGAAATATTGCCGAAAGTTCTCAGTGAAACCTTTTGACATCTTTATGTAAATTATTAGTGGAAATCAGAGGCCTCCATAGTGTAGCAGTTCATATGCACTGAAGATAATGGAAAACTGTTTTTACCTGTTTGTTTGTTTGTTTGTTTGTTTGTTTTAGTTATTTAGTTAGTTTTATAGAATGCCCAAATTGCCACAGCTTACAATTGAAAGTTTAAAAAACAAAATAAAAAATAACCTTGATCCTATCCAATAGAGATCAACACTAATGTGCCCCAAAGCCTGAGAGAATAATTTCTTAAATGGTTCCATTGATTCGTTCACAATCTTTTTAACATTGACTGACAGAAACCTTGCTTTCAGGAAGGAATCTTCCTAGTTAATTGTAGTTTCAGAGACAGAGGATTTTATGCAATAAAAATCATCGAGGTACAAAATATCTTATTGTTGCTGTCAAAGTATTGGGCACTGCACAGTTTAAGTCAAAATCTGTATCTCTGTAGAGAACAAAATTAAAGATGTACAAAGAAACGTTGAAAAATAATTTTGTTTTTATCTTCAAGCTTAAATGAATAATTTCAAGCCTGTACATATTCTCTTTGCAAGGAAAGTACTGACAGAAAAATAAATAACTGCTACTGCCTCCATGGAAAATTGAACTAAAACTTAGAAATGCTTTAAAACTTATGGATCTGTTGCCTGCCAAAAATTAGAGCTATTAACTTCCAAAAATCCTAACCAGATGGCCAGTCAGGGATGCAGAATATAGTTCTGAGATATACAAATGCTACAAGTGTAAGCAACTTGTTTTAAGAAAGAATACAATATCATACTAACAATTCAATAAAGGAAGGAATATATTTTGTGGCTAGCATGCACACACGCACACTCACATACTTTGGAGAGTGACTTCTGAGAAAGGAAGGATTAGGCCACACACCCATTTCTTGTCATTTCTTCCAAAAATCCCACACAGCAAAATTCCCAGAACCCTCTCTTCAAGTCTAATAAATGTATGCTATAACAATTTTCAGAAACAAGATGCAGGTAATGAAGAAAAGAGTTCTGTCCGTTGTTTGCATTCTGTCAAATATGGTTCTATTTCATATGAATGGGATTTTTCATGGAAGCCAGTTGACTTGTGTAAAGGATTTTGGTGGGGAAAATGGAGAGAATAACAGAGGCATGGGAGAGAAAGGAAGCGCAGGAAAGAAGGATAAGAGGAAGAGAATGGCACAGAAAAAAGGAAGGAATGCATTAGTACTGTCCACATATACTCCTACCCTTAGTCTTAACCTACTGTAATTCTGACCTGTTTTACTGTGGTTTAAGATCCTAATTCCAAAAGATCTACCCTAAGGGGAAAAAATGAGGTTTCTATTCCTGTCCTAAATTGTCTCCATAGTATAGCTTCTAATGATGCCGGAATCTAGTCGAACCAATCCTTATATTTACAGAAGGTAAAGAGACTCTATGTATAAACCTGAATGCTTAATCATATATTTTTCATTCATGAATGTGATGATTCAGTTATAAAGTGATTCATATCTTTTATCAGTTTTATCTGTAAGGCAAAAGAAACAAAAATTCATGTATACAGTATTCATTGTATATTCATAAAACTGGAACAGCTGAAGTAAGCACAATACACTTTCCCAATGTACCTTCAATATTGCTATTATATTATTCCAGAATCTTTTGAAAACTCCCAGCATTCTGCCCAAAGGAAGCTTTTCTCTAAATTCACATATTTGTAGTATAGGAATGAAGGTATGGTACCTGAATATTTATAAATGATAACTTTTAAAAATTTCTAACATCAAATGCATGTAAAAAGGCAAAAGGTTTTTTTAAAAAAACTTAAGAGAAAAAGTGTAGTCATGGGAATCCAAGCTTATTCAAAACAACACAGGGAAAACATTGATGTGATTTAGCATCTTGCTTTCCTCACAGGCCAACATTACTTAATCTGGTAAAACAAGCCAGCTGCCTAGATGTCTGTAATTTCATCAGAATGGATTTTTTTTAAATCAGCTCTTTCCTGTCATCATTCCTTCATAGTTCATGCAGAAGCCAGGGAATGAATCACTTAAGTACAAAAGAGACTGGTGGGTGGCACTAGCTACTGGCTCTGACTGTTGCTATGGCAAATTGGCTGCTGGTGAATAAAATTCCAGCTCTCTCAGAGGCATTTCCACCACCACTTCTAGATTCCATACTATTTTAGGGAAAATACTTCACATTCCCTGAACTGATTTTTGCAAGAATTTAGCCATTGAAGGATATGAATTTTTAGCAAAGGCTTGGGTAATTATATACCACCTTCATTAAGTACAATTATGTGATATGCCATTGTAAATCCATTTTGCCACTGATTAGTTTATTTATTGAAATCAATAAAGCTGGACTAATTTCCCATTAGAGCTGTCCAGAGTATCTGTAGGGGGATTCAATTTAAGAAGTTGGATCAACGTTTCAATTTAATCCATGCTTAAAACTTTTGGTTCTATGGTTACTTCTATAAAGGAGTATTATATGGATAATGATTATATGCTCATGATTCAGGCTTTGTAAATAAAATGTGTGGCACTATGCAGCATAGTTTGTGAATTAATAAAGGCAAGAATTAGTAAAATAAAGCATACATTGCAGATTCAGGTTAAGTAGAGAAGCCTTGCATACCACAGCAGCTGACTTACTATTCTTCATTGCCTCCTTCTGTCACAGGTGTATATCACAGGAGAAGGCAATTGGGAGGATTGTGGAAGGAAGTCCAAAAGCAGAAATATGACAGCTTCTTTTGAGCCACTGATTGTAGGCACTTCCTGAAGCAGAGAGGGAGGGAGGGAGGGAGGGAGGGAGGGAGGGAGGGAGGGAGGGAGGGAGGGAGAGAGAGAGAGAGAGAGAGAGAGACTTTTTAAAGGGAAATATACTGTGCAAATCAGGGATGGATTCTACTTACCTTCCCCACCACTACACATCACAATATTTTGCACATGCTCATGTCCCCTCATGCAATTCTGCTTCCACACATGCTCAGTAGCTAGAATCAGTGTCAGAACAAACCATAACTTTATATATCACCTTCAACTAAATGGCAATGCTTTCCCCATATTCTTCAGGCAGAAAATATTTGTACGTACCTTCTGACACAGGACTAAGCATGTACCTTTTCCTTTCAAGATGTTTACTGGCATCCAGAATACAACTGGTATGACATCTATATGTAGAACAGAAAGCTGACTCAAACTGCACATGAGCTTGTGCACAATGTATACCTTCAGCATAACGTTTGTGTATACAGTGATCCCTCGAGTTTCGCGATCTCGATCTTCGCGAAACGCTATATCGCGATTTTAAAAAAAATATTAATTTAAAAAAAACCCACTTCCGCGTTTGGCTTCGGGAGTCAGCTGGGAAGCGGCGCGGCTGTTTTAAAAGGTCGCAGCCGGCCTGGGGGGCTTCCCAGCACCCCCCCCAAGCCCCCAACCTGGGTCTTCCCGGCCGCCCACGCAAAGGGGAAACCCCGGCTCCTCGCTGATGCCCGCCGCTCGCCCGCCCGCCAGCAAGAGGGGGAAGACCCAGGGAAGGTTCCTTCGGCCGCCCAGCAGCTGATCTGCTCGGTAGCGCAGCAGCAGCAAGGAGCCGAATTGGGGTTTCCCCTTTGCGTGGGCGGCGGGGAATGCAAACTCCACCATCTACGCATGCGCGGCCATAGAAAAAAGGGCGCACATGCGCAGATGGTGTTTTTACTTCCGCAACCCTACATCGCGAAAAATTGATTATCGCAAGGGGTCTTGGAACGGAACCCTCGCGATAATAGAGGGATCACTGTATAATTATTTCTAATTCTTACTATTGCTATTTAATGTATCTTGAGCTCCACCTAGTGGCCAAACACAAATTTCTATTGAGACCCAGCCTCTTCCCAGCATCTCTCATTCCAAAAACAAGTGCCTTCTGGGAAGCCAGACTCCATTTCCTTTATCATTTGAAGGAAACAGAAGCACCAGGAAAAATCCAACCTAATCTGTGGCACATAGTCATCTGAAGACAAAAATCCACATCCCATGCACACAGCATCGTTAGTGAGATTTAGATTTATCTGTCTTGTTAATTGTTATGCTCACCAGCAACCCAACACTGCTTATTTAGTATTTTGGTTTTTGTTGTATACGTTTCTATTTGCCCTCCTGTTCCTTTAATCCAGATCTGTATACGTGGTCTGTTTTTTTTGGGGGGGGGGGGTTTGGAGGATAGGAGGATAGGAGGCCTTAGTTACATGTCAAGTCGCACAGTAACATGTAGCAAGAACAGAACAGTGAAACAGCAGCTACCCAGCAAGAAGGATCCAGGATAACGTCTATACAGAGGCCTGCTACTCTGCCAATGCAGTTACTTGCATACGGCCATACTGTAGTCTGTACACAGTGAATCCCCTCCAGAAGACACCATGTCACAAAGCAGGATATCTTCATAATGACAAGGTCTCAATCTTCAATTTTTCCAAACTGTCATCAGCAAGTAATGCACTTGCCATTGCCAGTGCAAAGGTTGAAGCAGCAAAAGCTGAGCAAGAAATGAAAATGAAATGAAAAAAGAGAGAGCATGATTCATGGAAATAGACTTATCGTAGAGAAAGAAGTAGCAGCTGCCACAGCAGACGTTAAAGCCCTAGAAAAATATGTATAATCTGACAAGTGCAGTAAATGCAGCAACTTACTTCATTACAGAGCCCCTAATTATTTGTTTGTTTGTTTGTTTGTTTGTTTCTTTCTTTCTTTGTTTGTTTGTTTGTTTGTTTGGATTTGTATGCTGCCCCTCTCCGAGGACTTGGGCGGCTCACAGCATATACAAGAAACAATAAAAAACAATCCAATTAATAATACATTAAAAAACAATCCTAAAAATTCTACCTTAAAAAAATTCCATTAACCATTCATTCGACAATCATACTAAAAAACATTCATTGGTCAGGGGGAAGATCTAGAAACCCCAGGCCTGGAGGCAAAGATGAGTTTTTAAGCTCTTTTGGAAGGCAAGGAGGGTGGGGGCAGTACGAATCTCCGGGGGAGCTGATTCCAGAGGGCTGGGGCCCCCACAGAGAAGGCTCTTCCCCTAGGTCCCGCCAGCTGACATTGTTGGTCGACGGGACCCCAAGGAGACCAACTCTGTGGGACCTCACTGGTCGCTGGGATTCATGCGGCAAAGCCAGTCTCAGAGAGTTTGGTCCTATGCCATGCAGGGCTTTATAGATCATAACCAACATTTTGAATTGTGTCCGGAAACAGATCGGCAACCAATGCAGTCCATTGAGTGATGACGAGATATGGGCATGTCTTGGAAGGCCCAGTACCGCTCACGTGGCTGCATTTTGGACGATCTGAAGTTTCTGAATACTCTTCAAAGGTAGCCCCATGTAGAGAGCATTGCAGTAGTCGAATCTCAAGGTGATAAGGGTATGAGTGACGTGAGCAAAGACTCCCTGTCCAAATAGGGCAGCAATTGGTGCACCAGGTGGACCTGGGCAAACGCCCCTCTCACCACAGCCAAAAGATGGTGCTCTAAAGTTAGTTGTGGATTGAGGAGGACGCCCAAAGTTGCTGAGGGCGTCAATTATCCCCCCCCCCCAGGGTAATGGATGGACAGGTGGATGTGTCCTTGGGAGGCAGTACCCACAGCCACCCCGTCTTGTCTGGATTGAGTTTGAGTCTGTTGGCACCCATCCAGACCTGACAGCCTCCAGACACCGGCACATTACTTCCACTGCTTCACTGAGTGGACATGGGGTGGAGATATACAGCTGAGTGTCATCAGTGTACTGATGGTAACTCACCCCATGCCCTTGGATGATCTCACCTAACGGTTTCATATAGATATTAAACAGCAGAGGGGAGGGGACCTACCCGTGAGGAACACTACAAGGTAGGGACCTAGGAGTCGACCTCTGACCCTCCACTAACTCTGACTGCAATGGACCAGAGAGGTAGGAGGAGAACCACCATAAAACAGTGCCTCCCACTCCCAACCCCTCCAGTCGGCGCAGAAGGATACTATGACCAATGGTATTGAAAGCCGCTGAGAGATCAAGACGCACCAGGAGAGAGGAAAAACCCCTGTGCTGGGCCCACCAGAGATCATCCATCAGCATGACCAAAGCAGTTTCCATACTGAATCCTGACTGTTGAGGGTCTAGATAATAGGCTTCTTCCAAGGACCGCTGGAGCGATATCACCTTCTCAACAACCTTCCCCATAAAGGGAAGGTTGGAGACATGATGATAGTTGTTAAATACAGCTGCATCTAGGAAAGGCTTCTTGAGAAGGGGGCACACTAGTGCTTCCTTGTAGGGAGCTGGGAAGGACCCTTCCCTCAAAGAAGCATTGATACTCTCTTGGACCCAGATCTGGGTCACTTCCCTGCTGGCCGAAACCAACCAGGAGGGGTACAGGTCCAACAAAAAGGTGGCTACAATGGCCTTGTCAACTTCATCAGGTGTCACCAGGTCAAACCCACTCCAAACAGGTGGACCAAGATGAGCTCCTGTCACCTCGACTAACTGTGACGTTCCTTGAAATATACCAGGGTGATCCGACATAAAAAAACATATAGCCCCTCCCTGGTACACAGCTGGAAGGGATCTGATCTGATAGCACCTCTGCTAAGTCTCTGCCTTACAAGGCAGAGTCCACAGGATCAAATCCCAGTAAGGAAGGGTGTGGCTAGCTGATGAGGCCAGAACAAGGCCAAAATGGGACCATCCTAGTCTCCCTTAATTTTAAAAAATTCCAGCTTAAAAAAAAACAAAAACACAACATTTTGACACATACAGAATATAGTTGTCGGCTATAAATAAATTAACTGCCTTGAAGTGGCCCTGGGTTGGGCCTAGAGGCAAAAAGGAGCTGTGACGTTCCTTGAAATATACCAGGGTGATCCGACATAAAAAAACATATATATATATATATTATATTATGTATATTATATATATATATATATATATATATATATATATATATATATATATATATATATATATATAATAAAATAAATATAGATTTTATAATATAAAAACACACACGCAACATATAACAAGTGCTCAGTGATTGTGCCCACCACCAGACAAACATTCGTACCCCACCAGGTATTTCCTGTATAAACCATTTTAACCCAAGAGCAAAATATTTATTTACATATTATACAGTGATTCCAATTTGTTTCTTATAGCTTGGTCTCGGGTTCTACTCGCCATATATTGTCTTACCTTGTCCCATCGTCCCATCAGTTCTCGCAAATCAGTTTCATTAATCAAATTCATCCTTGTATCCATAATCTCAAATTGAATGTGGTCCACCATGTACCGGTACCAATTTTGCATTGTCCATTTTGTCGCGTCCTTCCAACCCAAGACTATTACTGCCTGAGCGCTTTCTATTGCTGCTTGTTTTATTTCTCTGAATTTTCCCATCTCATTACTTTTAACTAATATTGCCATTTTCTTAGTAATTATCCATCTTATATTTAATATCCTATCAATATCCTCTTGCACTTTTTGTCAAAAATTCTGCACTACTGGGCATTCCCAAAACATATGCATAAACACTCCTTTATCTTGGCCCCCATGCCAACAAATACCTTTAACATTCTGCTGAAAGTATGCAAGTTGAACGGGTGTGTAATACCACTTATGTAATATTTTCCTTCTCATTTCCCTAACTCTTTTATTCTTAGTTTTCCTTATATTCTCTACTATATTTTTCTTCTCTTGCACCTCTACTTGTATCTCATTTTGCCACCATTTAGTTAATCCTTGGATCACGTCACCGTCTAACTGCACTAACATCTTATATATATTACTTGCTTACGCCTCACTTTTTTCTCTTATTATTTTCTCTAACTCTATCTCCTCCCTAAATAGTGCTTCTTTATTCTCCCTTTCATTCAGATATTTACATATTGCATTTATTTGTAGCCATTTTCCCTTACCCAATCACCATTCTATACGATTTCTACTTGGCCTCCCATCCTTCTCATATAACGGTTTTTTCTTAGTTATCCCTCTTCCCTTCAACTCTCTTATAACCCTATTTAAATTTGTTTCATTATCTTTATTTATTACATAAAGTGATGACAGTTTTGATTTATATAATCCTATTTTCCCCTGCCATTTTTTCCAAATTTCCATAGTCCCTTTCATGAGACCTATTAATTTATCTAAGTTGCTCCTATTCCACTTTATAAAAATTAATTCTCTATTCTTCATCCCGTTTATCTGTTTTTCCAGTTTCACCCATTTATTTTTGAATAATTGCAGCTCCATTAATCTTTCAATTTGAAATATTTTCCTATACAACTCCAAACAAGGAATTCCCCATCTGCCCTCTTTTTCATTCACTATTAACCACTTTTTCCTTATTCGTGGTCTCTTATCTTCTTCAACCCAATAATTAAGTTTTTTATCCCACTCTCTAAACTTGGATGCTGATGGCCCCCCTGACAATACCTGAAACAGGTACATCATTTTGGATACTATCATCATTTTCAAGGCTCTTATTTTAGAGATTCTCCTTAGCTTTTTCTCTTTCCAGCTCCTCATCTGTTTCAGCATTTTCCTCCATATTAATCTATAATTCACCTCCTCAATTTTTGTTGGGTTTCTCAATAACCAAATTCCCAGATATTTAATTTTCTTTCATCCTAACTTCAACCCTGATTCTTTCCTAATTTCTATCTGCTCTCTTGGACTTGTATTTAAACAGATAATCTCTGATCCCAATTCCTGTTTACTCTTGTAAAATATTTCTTATACCTTTGATCATCTCCATCGGGGTCTGGGTCAATATAATTGTATCATCTGCAAATAGGTTTAGTTTCATTTCTAATTCCCCTATTTTAAATCCTACCCAAGTATTATCTTGTCTTATCTTATTAGCTAATGTTTCTATTGCTATTACAAATAACATTGGAGATAAAGGACATCCGGGATTTGCGCATGCGTCGCTCTAGATAGACGCACCGAGAGAAAGCTCCCTCATGTGAAGAAGGAAAAGTAAAAGTTAACCCTCGACAACCCTCTCTAGCTTGGTGAAAGTGCATTGAGAGGAAGCGAATTGAACAAAGCTGTTGAAAACTTTACGAGAAGGAGTTAAAAGTTGAAGCAAGTAATCGTTTTTAACGTGTGTAAGTGGAGAAGCGAGAACAAAGGAAAGATGGCGTCTACTTCGGAGTTGGAAGGAAAGATGGATTCGTTGCTTAAAGCATTTGCTGACATGGGACAGCTGCTCCAAGATATGAAAAAGGAATTATCGGTCATTGGTGCTGGAATGGCAGACTTGAAAGAACAATCCAAAACACAAGATCAAAGAATTGGGAAACTGGAGGTGGGGAAGTCTCGCCAGAAACTCCGCATCATTAACTTGGAGGACAGACAGCGGAGGGCTAATCTTCGTCTGAGGGGTTTTCCAAAAGACTTTGCGGAGAGTAAACATCTTATTCAAGCAATTCTTCAGTGGTTCAATGAAAACAAGGTTAAATGTGACCTACAAGAATTTGAAAGAGCGCACTGGGCTTTTGGATCTCGGAACCTAGGGGATTCAAAAGACATTATTGTAAGGTTTGCCCCAGAAAGGAGAGTGGCAGAAATATTCAAAGAGTTGAAGCAGATTCTAAACTTATGCTACAAAGCTATTCCAATACGCGTTTTAAAAGATCTGTCTGCTAAAACCCTCAAGATGAGAAATCAGATGAGAGAAGTGTCCTCCCAACTTTATGAAAATGGAATTAGATTTTCATGGCGTTATCCAGCTACAATATTTGTTTTTAAAGATTCCAAGGCTTTCCAGGCGAGATCGTTGGAGGAGGGAAGAAATTTGCTTTACCAGCTGGGGTTAAATCCGGATGGAGCCTCCCAGGCACAGACATCGAAAAGCCGGCCAGAAGCAGGAGAGGATGAGTTGTTTATGCTCCAACCGATTCGTGTAGCAGAACAAAGCAGGGCGGAGAAAATCGCAGCACTCCAGAAGGAACTGGATTCTCTCCAGGAGAAAGAGAAGAGGGATGAGCCAAGGGTCACCCGCCAGAAGAAAAAATAAAAAACTGAACTGAGCTGACTTGCTAATATGGTACTATGATTTTCAACTAACTAATCTCTTTCTTGTGTACTTTTTTTTTGTTTTTCTCGCTAACTAATAAGGGGAGAGGAGGGAAGGAGGGGGGAATCTTTTGATATGCTGTAAAATGGGGAGGAAGGGGGAAGCTTTCTGGTGGAACGCAAATCCAGGGGTGCCTCTCGATAGCGAAAGTTTTTTTGTTGCCTCCCCCTGGGGGGCGTCAGGGAAGAGGCACTAGGGTGGGGATTCATGGTAACTAAAAAACATTTTTCCGGTAGGCTCTGTTTTGCAGGAGGGGGAAATGTATTTAAAATTATGTAAAGGGTGATATAGGGTTATTATCGTTGAATGTAAATGGTCTTTCATCACAGAAAAAACGTTTTAGAATCATGAAGCTGGCTAGGGACAGTAAAGTTGATGTTTTACTTTTATCAGAAACTCATAAAGGAAGGGAAAAAACAGATAGATTAGTTACAAATAGTGAGTGGCAACAAGTTTATGAGTCGAGAGGGACAACCAAATCAAGAGGAGTAGCCATCTTGTTTAACCGAAGAGTGTACTTTCAATTAATTAATATTAAAAGGGACAAAGATGGCAGAATGTTATTTATTAAGGGGGAAATAAAAAATAAGTTAGTAGCCTTAGCGGTAATTTATGCTCCTAATGTAAATGCAAAACAATTTATAATAAATGTAAAACGGAAACTAGATAATTTTGCGGAAGGTATAGTGATTTTAGCAGGCGATTTCAACTTGGAATTAACAGCAGGGAGGGGGGGAAGAAAAAGTTACACTTAAATAAAATCAATATGGCGGATTTACATGAAAACATAGTAAACAGAGACACCTTCTACTCTGCAAGATATAATAAATTTAGTTGTATTGATTATATGTTAATTAATAAGACAGATGAGGCAAAGCTTAAGAAAGTGGAAGTGAATATTATCTGGTTATCAGACCACGCCCCTCTCTTAGCAGTGATTGAGATAGAGGCTGGCAGGAAACAAAGAATTTGGAGATATAACCCTCTGGTTTCAGCTAATGAGGAGAATAGAATTAAATTACAAAGGGAACTGAATGGATTCTTTTGTATTAATGCAACAGGTGAGATTAAACAAACAATAGTCTGGGATACACATAAGGCTGTTATGAGGGGTAATTGTATTAGTACTGAAGCTTTTATTAGGAAATCCTGGGAAGCTAAAAGGAACAACTTATTAAGAGAAATAGATTTAATCCAAGAAACCTTAAAAATTACAAGAAATAGAGAATGGAATTCACTATTATTATTTAAGAAAAAGAAATTACAATTACTTGATGAAGAAAGATGGAATAAAATGAAGATGATTATAAAACATAGAATTAGGGGATGGGGTAATAAATCAATGAAGCAAATGGTACATTATCTGAAAAAAAGAAAAGAGAAATCCCACATCTCTGCTTTAAAAGATAAGGATGGTGTAATTAAACGTAGTAATGTAGAAATGGAAAAAATAATGAGAGATTTTTATGGGAACTTATACAAAAAAGAGTATGTTATTTCGCAAACCACAGAGGTTAAAAAGAAATTAAAGGAAGAGGATAGACAAATGTTTTACTGCTGAATATTATAAAATGTATATGAATGAATTATTACCGCATATGGAAAAATTGTTTAACAACGTAATGGAGACTTTTGAAACTCCACAGACGTGGAAAATGTCAGAAATTATAACTGTCCCAAAACCAGATCGTGATTTAATTGACCCAAGTTCTTATCGCCCTATCAGCTTATTAAATCAGGATTATAAAATATTTATGAAAATATTGGCAAACAGGGTGGAGAATATTTTACCAAAAGTAATTGGAGAAGATCAATATGGATTTGTTAAAGGAAGGAAGATTTATGAACCAATAAGGAATGTGGTCAATGTTTTACACCATGCTACCAATACCAAAAGAAAACTAAGTATTCTAAAATTAGATGTCTATAAAGCTTTTGATAAAGTTAACCATGATTACCTATTTCAACTATGTAAAGATTTAAATATGGGAGATTCATTTTGCAGAATTATAGAAACAATATATAAGGATAATATAGCTCAAATCAGAGTAAATGGTAACAGAACAGAAACGATTAAAATTCAGAATGGAACTAAGCAGGGTTGCCCACTATCCCCAATGTTATTTGCATTAGCAATTGAGACCTTAGCAAACAAAATTAGAAACGATAAGGAATGGAGAGGTTATCAAATAGGGAAATTTGAATTGAAATTAAATTTGTTTGCAGATGACGCTATAGTGATGTCTGAAACCCCAATTGAAATGATAAAAAGAATAATGATATTGCTCCAGGAATTTAAAGATCAATCTGGACTTAAGGTTAATATAGAGAAATCAGAGATAATATGTTTAAATACTGGCCCTAAAGAGCAAATCGAGATTCAAAAAATATCAGGATTGAAATTAGGTTGTAAAAAAATGAAATATTTGGGAATTTGGTTGTTTAAGAATCCAATAAAAATAGTGACGGCCAATTATAACCTAATATGGAAAAAAATCCAGAAGCAGATAAAAAATTGGAAGGGTAAAAAGTTAGGAAGAATTGCCAAGATCAGGGCCCTTAAGATGATGATAATACCAAAAATGATGTATTTGTTTCAGGTTCTACCAGGTAGTTTTCCTGAGGCAAAACTAAGAGAATGGGACAACAGATTAAATTTTTGGATTGAAGGAGACAAAAAACCTAGAATAAGGAAGCATTGGCAGTTTGCACAAGAGAAAGAGGGGGGTTGGGGCAGCCCATGCCTAGTATTATATAGAAATGCATTTCAAATGGAAAGGTTAATGGAGCTACAGTTATGGGGGGAAAAGAAATGGGTAGAGTTAGAAAAGGAAATCAATAACATAAATAATAAAGAATTATTATTTAAAAATTGGAGTAGAACAGAAATCAGTAACTTAAGTGATCCTTTTAAAGCATGTTTAGAAATATGGTTTAAATGGCAGAAGAAAAGTGGAATAAGGGTATCCAGGCTATCAACGCTATATGTATTGAATATAGGGGATGATGTTAACTTAAGTAGAATTATCAAAGTATTAAATAGTAAAGGGATAATGAGAATTGAACAATTATATGAGAAAGATGGAAGAGTCAGTAGAACTCGATTGGAATGGTGGATTGGTAAACAGAAATGGTTGCAGATTAATGCAATAAGCACATATTTAAATAAAAGTGAGAATAAAGAAGCTTTCTTACGAGAAGAAAATTGCTTAGAAAAAATAATAAGAGAAAAGATAAATGAGAGTAAAGCACAAGCCGGTAATATATACAGAATGCTATTGCAGATGGAAGAGGAAGTAACAAAAAGTTTGACAAGATGCTGGCAAGATGATTTACAAATAGATGAAAGGGAAATGAAAGAAATAATAGAATATATATATAAGATTAAAAATACAAGAGTTAGAGAGATGAGAAGGAAAATTTTACATAAATGGTACTATACACCAGTACAAATCGCACACTTCCAGGGGAAAGAGAAGGGTAAATGTTGGCATGGGTGCCAGGAAAAGGGAATTTTTATGCATATGCTCTGGGAGTGTGCAGAAATTCAGAAATTCTGGAATGTAGTGCAGAATGAAATTAATAAAATGTTAAACATTAACTGGATAATTACAAAAGAAATAGCAATTTTAATTAAATACAGGGAACTAGGAGAATTCAAGGAAATTAAAGCCGCAGCATTGGAAAGTGCCCAAGCGGTGATGGTATTAGGTTGGAAAGACTCTACAAAATGGACATTACAAAATTGGTACTGGTACATGGTGGACCACATACATTTTGAAATCATGGAAATAAGATTAAACAATTTCGATGAGAACAAATTGGAGAAGTTGATGGTGCGATGGAATAAGGTAAAAGATTATATGTTAAGTAGAATCTGTGATGTAAATATGAAAAATAAATTGCAATCACTCTTTTAGTAATACTTGATGCAAGATAGAGCCAAGGAATAATAGATAAACAATTTAATTTTTTTTGAATCCTCTTGTATGGGTGGTGGGGGTGATGGGGGGGGGTGTTGTTGTTAGGTGATGGGCACATGCACTGTGCACTGTTATATGTTTGTTTTATGTTAACTTTTAAAAATCAATAAAAACTTTATTTAAAAAAAAAAGAGATAAAGGACATCCCTGCTTGGTGCCATTTTGAATTTTAATTCTCTGCGTTCTTTGTACATTCACCCTTATATACGCTTCATTCCCTTTATAAATCTCTTTCATAATTTCACAAAATTTGTCCCCCATATTTAATTCCTTACATAGTTTATATAAATAGCTATGGTTAACTTTATCAAAAGCTTTATAAACATCTAATTTCAAAACTCCAAATTTCCTTTTACTAACAGTAGCATGGTGCATCACATTTATTACATTTCTAATTGGTTCACTTATCTTCCTTCCCTTCACAAATCCATATCGATCCTCTTCAATTATTTTTGGTAAAATATTTTCGAGTCTGTTTGCCAATATCTTCATAAAGATTTTATAATCTTGATTTGCCAAGCTGATTGGACGGTAGGACCCAGGCTCTCTTAAATCTCGATCAATCTTCGGGATGGTAACAATCTCTGAAAGCTTCCATGTCTGCGGGATATCATGAGTTAACAATATGTTATTAAACAATTTCCCCAAATGCGGCAACAATTCATTCATATAAATTTTATAAAATTATCCTGTAAACCCATCCGGGCCGAGTGCTTTGGCTTGTTTTAGCCCTTTTATTACTTTAGCAATTTCATCTTGTGTAATTTCTGCATTCAATATTTGTTTATCTTCTTCACTTACTATTTTCCCAACGTTGAGGACTCAGGAGATTTACCTGCTCCTCTTTATATAAATCCTCATAATATTTTCTCATTATCTTCTCTAGCTGCTCTTTACCATATCTAACCTCTCCACTAGAGTCTCTCAGTGCTAATATACATGATTTCTTCAAATATCTTGCCATTTGTTGCACTGATTTTGTCCCCCAGCTTGATATTTTTTGTTGCATCGTCATTCTCATTTTGTTCCATTGGATCTCATTATACACAATCAATTGTTTCCTTTTCAATTTCAAAAAACTATTCCAATCCCTACTCTTAGTTAATCTCAGCTGCCCTTGTATCAAATCTATTTCCCTTATCTTCGTTTCCCTTTCTCTACCCCATCTCTTTCTAATATCTGCTTCCATACATATACACTGTCCCCTCATATAGGCCTTACATGCATCCCACACAACTAAAATATTTACATAACTCTATCTGCAATTTATCTTTATCTTGTTCACTAGCAGTTACAATTGCATTATATCTCCTAATTCTTTGATTGCATTCCTGACCTATTTCCAATTTTGCCAATAGTGGGGCATGATCTGATAACCAAATACATTTAATATCTACTTTTTTAACTTGTATATTGCCCACCCTGTTCATTAATATATAGTCAATACAACTAAACGTACAATATCTTGCTGAATAGTACGTTCCTCTATTTGGTACATCTGCATGGAGATCCACCATATTAAGCCTATTTAATTCTAATTCTACTATTTCCAATCCCATTTGTTAATTGCATATTGAAATCTCCTGCCAAAAACGATGTGCCCTCCATAAAGTTATCCAACTTCCTCTTTGTATTTATTATAAATTGTTTTGTTTTCACATTCGGGGCATAAATTGCTGCCACTGTCAACTTTTGATTAATTTTCCCTTTAACAAACAATCACCTCTCTTCTCTATCTTTCTGAACTCCAACCTCTTCAAATAAAACTCTCTGATGAATAAGAATCGCTGTACCTTTACTATTTTGCATTCCTCGAGATTTATATACCCATTTCCAATTTCTATCATTAATCAATTTATCCCTTCCTCCCCGTCTTTTATGTGTTTCGGTCAAAATCATAATATCCACCTTATTTTGCTTAACCATCCTCAATATCCTATAACATTTCAAATCTGATCCCAAACGATTCACATTTAAAACCATTATAGTACACTCACTCATAATATACAAGAATAACCCTTTCCCCCTCTTGTTTTGCTCTTGGTTTACTTATTTTCCTCTTCCTTACCCCAGTCACCCCCTCAATTGCCTCCCCCGTGCTCCCCCCACCAGGAAGGGGGAGAACAAGAAAAAACCTTGTCCAGTCATGAGGCACTTCTGATTGCATTCCCACCCTGCTGAGCTCCAATTTCAACCACTTTTAAATATAATTAGAGAGAAAAATTCCCCTCCCACCCTCCCTTGTCCATTTGAATAATATCTTCTTTTACTATTTTAACTTCTTTTACCTTTTTCCCTTCTCCCCCCAACAAGAATAAAAATTAATACTAAATTCCAGAAACATCTCCGGGGGGGCCCCCGACAAAATCAGTTGCAACTCTTCACTTCTTCGCTTTCTTCTCATGCTGGCCTCTTGTTTTTTTTCTGCTCCCTTGTGATTGCTTTCACCTGCCCTGATAACTCCTTCAGCTGCTCCTCCCTTTACCTTTCCTCCTCGTCTGGGGTACTGCGACTGCTGAAATAATCTTCTGCTCCTTTTGGCTCTCCAACTGCTCCACTCTCCCCTCCTTCTGCTCCTTGTGCCTTGCTTTCTTCAAACTCAATACCCAGTTGATTCAATAGTGCCTCCTCCAGTGATCGTGCTCTAAACATCTTATTTTCTTGAAACACCAAGATGGCAGCTGGAAAACCCCAGGTAAACTTTTTTCCACTATGATATAGATGACTTGAAATTGGGCGTAAGGCAGCTCTCGCTCTCAAAGTTTCCCAAGAGAGATCTCTAAGAACTGTTATCTTGTTTCCATCTTGCTTAAGCCTGGCACAGCTTTTCAAATACTTGTAGATGATATCAGCTTTTTTCTCACTGGCCAAGGCCATAACAATGTTTCTTTGCCTCTCCCTGTTTCTACGTGGAATGCTCCAATGGACACGTAAAATATCATCAAAAACAACCTGGGTGCCCTGTGCTTTCATCCAACCAAGGATTGCTTTAGTTAATTTCGAGCCTGAAGCAAAATCTGGTCTAAAACCACACAGAGGTAAATTTCTTCTCCTTTGGTGGTCTTCCAAATTAGCAATTCTGTAATTCAATTGTTTAGAAATCTCATCCTGACTTTTAGCTTTATGTTCTAATTTCTGAATTTTTTCAGCTGCCACATCTGCTCCTTTCTTAATTGTTTTAATATCTAAAGAAAGATTTCCCAATGCAGATTCCACTCTCAAAAATCTCTGTTCAAAGCCAGTAACAATTTGTAGCAGTTGATCCAGTTTTGTTTCAATTTTGCCGAGACTAGATTCAGCCCCTTCAGCCATTTTATTGAGATTTATTGTACTCACTTCGTGATAGCAAAAGAAGTTCTGTCTTCCCTTAAAACTACAAATCTTAGCTTCTCTTTGAACTTCTGTGAATGCTCTATGCCTCTACTTTTCTTCAAGAAGGATTTATGGTATTTTGAGGGAGAATTTCCCCTTTATTTAATATATCACATCGGAGCTGGAGATGGGAGTATCTAGAAAAAACTGTGATGCATGCGCAATGATCAGGCCGACATTGTATGCACGTCTTGTTGATCTGATCGCCACTTTATAAATCTTAATATGAACTTTTACAAGTGTTCGGTAAGATTCGGATCTGGTTTTCCTCCAACGCTTCTCCAGACTTCTGGCATTTCATTCCCCGGAGCTCTTCAGTGAACCAAGGAGATCTCCAGGGTTTGTCGCCACAGAGAGGTCGCAAAGGTGCAATTCGGTCTAGAGCCTCCATCGCAGCTGTATTCCAGGCTGCAACAAAGGACTCTGCCGAACTGTGTACAAGTGAATCCGGAAAACCCCCAAGCGCCCTTTGAAAGCCTTCTGGATCCATCAGGCATCTGGGGTGGAACCTCCTAATCAGTTCCGCCTCCCTGCAGGGAAGGACTGGAGCCTTAAAATCAAGCCGCAATAGAAAATGATCTGACCATGACAAAGGCAATTATGACATTGCACATGTGAACAAGTTACTAACGTGGGTAGCTAAACTCATCTTCTGCAATAGTTTAAACTTAATTTATGGACTACAAATTAAAGAACCCTTTTCCAACAGTGACCACAGCACGATTGACTTTTGTCTCAATATATGCCCTAACAAAAATCACCATAATGATAATATATTCAATTACAATTTCAAAAAAGCCAACTATGATCTCATAGACACCAACCTTTCGTCTCTTGATTGGCAAATTTTATTATCTGGCTGTAACACTGTCAAGGACCATTATAACATTTTCTTGCTCAAAGACAAAAGAGTTATTAAACTATGTGTACCACTAATAACCCAAAAAACAAAAACAAAAAAAATACCCATATCAATAAGGAAGCTCCAATCACCCCCCCCACCCCCAATATCTCTGATGAAAAAATAAAACAGGATTTATAGCAAACTTTAAAAGCTGTTAGGAAAACACAGTATATGCCACTAAATAAAGACTGAATGCATCAATTATCACATCAAACAAGAGGAAAAACTTCTGCTCACAAAATCCAACCAGGCCTTCTATAATTTTGTAAACAACCAACATAAAGACTCCCATCTATCCCATCCAAAAGGTCCTAACAATAAAGAATGTAATGATCAAGCAGTTAAAGCCGACCACTTTACCACATTCTTCGGCTCAGTCTTTGTAAACAGCAATGGCTCACACCCAACATTTCCTAGACATACCCAAATAATCACAATGATCTAACACAAATAGATTTAATAGAAAATAACATTGAAAAGACACTACGCAGCCTAAAATCATCTCTATCTATCAGACCTGATGGACTATATGTATACTTCTTAAAAAGCTTTCCACTGCATAATCTTTGAAGAAACTGTCAGGACCAGCTCCCTACCCAACCTAAGGTCACTAGCCATAGTCATCCCTATCTTCAAAAAGGGAGACCACAGCCTACTTGAAAATTACAAACTGATCTTTATATTGACTACCATGCCAACTGCAGCAAAACCAAGTTACGCAATCCACCAACCAACCCCCAAACCATAATCAACCAAAACCACCCCAACCTCCAATCTACCCTCAACTAAGATCAACCCCTCATTAACCACTACCTTCAAACCACCATCACCCAAAACCATCCTAATTTCCAATCCATCACTACTCAAAACCAACTCTCAATAAACCAAGACTAGGTATGCACACCCCTTACTTCCTCAACAACATCCACTGCTAATCTCAAATGTAAAATGATGAACTCAAGAAGCATTGTTAATAAAATACCTGAACTCCTTCTCTTTCTACAAACTGCTAAATTTGACATCATATTTATCTGTGAAACATGGTTAAATGAATCCCTCCCTGACTCCGTTATCACAGTAAGTGACTATCAAGTTTACTGTTCTGACCGAGAATCCCGCAGAGGAGGTGGTGTCTACAAGAAATCACTCAACCTTTAAAAAGTGCAAGTTAAACAAAAACTTTATCTTCCTGAAACCATCATCTGTGAACTGACTTTAGATACCACATTTTGCTTCTTTCTATGTTATAGAGCTCCAGATTATGATATCACACACACGAACAAACTAACCTCACTACTAATGTGGACAAGCTCCCACCCTCATCCTCTTATATTTCTTGGAGACTTAAACCTTCCACATATAAACTGGATCCTAAATAAATGTTCAACTGAACCCATACATTCAACCCTTTACAATGCCATTACTAGCCTAGAACTAGATCAACTAGTTACTAACAACACTAGACTTAACAATTGTCTTGACCTCTGCAACAGTCTACACTCAATTTATGGACTACAAATAAAAGAACCCTTTTCTAACAGTGACCATAGCATGATTGACTTTTACCTAAACATACACCCTCACAAAAACCATCTTAATGAAAGGATAACCAATTATAACTTCAAAAAGGCCAATTACGACCTCATCGAAGTCTACCTCTCACCTCTCGACTGGCACACAATTTTCTCTGATTGCATCACTACTGAAAACCACTACAATATGTTTTTACTTGAAATCCAAAGAGTCATCAAATTATACATACCACTAATATTCACCAAAACTAAGAAAAACAAATTACCCATAAAAATAAGAAAGCTCCAAACCAAAAAAAGAATTATTTGGTGCAAAAATAAAGCAGGCCATGTTTCAAACTTTAAAAGCCGCTATAAAAATTTGTGTCACCAAATAAAGACTGAATGTACCAATTATCACATCATCCAAGAAGAAAACCTTCTACGGACAAAGTCTACTTGTGCCTTCTACAAATTTGTTAACAATACACTCGAAGATTCTAGACCCATCCCACCCCTTAAAGGGCCAAACAACATAGGCTATAATGATGAATCAGTCAAAGCCAACCTCTTTAACACCTTCTTCAGCTCAGTCTTTGTTAACAACAATGGCTCATGCCCAACATTTCCTAATTGCACCACAAATAACCTCAATGATCTTACACAAATTGATTTTACAGAAGATAATGTTAGAAAGGCCTAAAACCATCTTTATCTATTGGACCAGATGGACTATGTGCATACTTCTTTAAAAAGCTCTCCTCCACCTTGGCTGAACCTCTGAGCATAATTTTTAATAAATCTTTCAGTACTAGCTCCCTACCCACACTATGGTCACTTGCCACAGTCATCCCTATCTTCAAAAAAGGAGATCCAAGCAACATTGAAAATTACAGACCTTGTGTTGTGTCATCTGCAAAGTTATGGAATCAATCATAAACCAATCCATTACACTCCACCTTGAAGCTAATAACCTACTTTCCAATAAACATTTTGGTTTCAGAAAAAAATTATCCTGTAATCTACAACTCTTACACTGTAAAAACATTTGGACCACTCAACTTGACCAAGGTAATCCAATTGATGCGATCTATATCGACTTTTGCAAAGCCTTTGACTCAGTTGTCCATGACAAACTTCTTCTGAAACTCAAATCCTATGGCATCTCTGGACTACTACACAATTGGTTAACAGCATTCCTAACAGACAGCAAGTGGTCAAAATAGGAAGTGCCATTTCTCTTCCTGCTCCTGTTAACAGTGGTGTCCCTCAAGGTAGTGTTTTAGGACCCACACTATTCATACAATACATAAATGATCTTTGCGATTGCATAAACTAGCAATTGCATTCTCTTTGCAGATGATGTCAAACTATTTAATACCACCGACAATGCTGCTACCCTTCAAAAAGACCTTGACCATGTAGCAAAATGGTCTAAAACCTGGCAACTTCAAATTTCCTCCACTAAATGCTCTGTCTTACACATTGGTAAAAAGAATCAGAATACTAAATATAAACTTGGAGGAATTGAATTTATTGATAACCCTCAATCTGTCAAAGACCTTGGGTTCCAAACTTAGACTCAAGTTCCCAGTCAAATCGAAAACAGCAGTCACGTCACTCTATCAACATTCATATATAAAAAAAGCAATGTCAGCTCACTTAATGTTTGGGTTTATTCCTGGCACAATAGCTAAATTCTTTCAGTAAGATGATGCAAGAGAACAGCCCCTAATTGATGTGGATCCACTCAGTACCTGTCAGCAGCTAGAAGCATATCTTTCTTGTGAGGGGATCCATGCCTTATCCCTACTGATGATCTTCCATTTGCCCTTTGATGGGGACACGTCAGTATTGGGGTTGTAACATTCCATGCGCCTACAACGTGTCACCTTGTACAAAATTGAGAGCCCCTTTGAACAGAGTGGGAAAGTTGTCAAACAGCCTCGCCTAATCTTTGAGTTGCACACCCATATGCTCTTGTACCCTTTACAGTACAAGAACATATGGGTGCCAAGCCAAAAACATTATTATTTCTGTCAAAATAATAATTCCTGTTGCCTATTTAAAAACAATAGACCTAAGTTGTTCCTCAGACCTGTTTCTGAACTGATCTTGTTACTATCTGAAGTCTTAAATGGTGGTATCCATTGATTCCAGGATGGGAGTGTCATGCCTCCAACATAAAATTTCTGTATGTAATTATTTTTATTGCTATTGTTCTTTAATGGTCAATTCATCATTACTTATTACAAAACCAAGTACCTCCTGGGTAGCCAGACTCCATTTCCTATAGAATTCAGAGGAAACAGAAGCACCAGGATCCATGGCACATGTTCATTTGAGGGCACATCCCATTCACACAGCATTGCTGGTGCGAGATAGAGTTATCTGTATTTGCTGTTATCCTCACCAGGAACTCAACACTGCTTATTTTGTATTTGGGTTCTTATTGTGTGTGTTTCTATTTTTCCCAGTTTCACCGTCCTGTTCCTTTAATAAATCATTCAGATCTATGCACAGAGTCTGTCATATTGGAGGATAGGTAGGTTTAGCTATATGTCAATCTGCACACAGAGTAACATGTAGTGAGGACAACACACAACGTAAATCACATGATGGAAAAGTGAATTTTAGATCAATGAATACAGTTCCATGATAATTGAAAATCATATCAGAATATAAATGTATAAACTCATGCATCACTACACAGATACATCCATGCCTTGCTCACATGTTTAACTTACATCTGGGAAATAGGGAGGGGAGAGAGAATAGTCAGCATAGACCACTTGATAAGACCTGTTATTTGAGGAACTACCTGTTCCCCATAATACCTGCCTGGGTGATTCCATCTTGCAGGGTTGGTCCATTCCAATTTCCTTTAATTAGAACAATGTTCTTCCATTTTATGTACGTTGAGAGCATATGCACCAAGACAAATTCCTTGTGTGTCCAATCACACTTGGCCAATAAAAATTCTGTTCTATTCTATTCATTTGGATCTTGGAAATACTGTATACTTCACCTGCCCTCTGGAATAAGATACCTTGAGATTTGAATATCCCCTATTCTACTGTTGTTTACAAGAAGTATGTGAAGAGCCATCTCTTCACTCAGGCCTTTGAATGAGGGAGAATGAGAATTTGCTTATTTCCATCCGATCTGTCATATTTGCCATTGTTTACTGATTATGTTTGATTAGTTTTATTGTAATTTCTTTGTTTTGTTATGAATTGCAAAAAGGGAATACAATTTTAATATATTATTTTAAATAATGTGAAAGATAACTAAGCAACTCAAGAGAAGCAGACCAAGTTTGCAATGTGCTCTACATGGGGCTACCCCTGAAGAGTGTGCAGAGACTACAATTGGTCCAGAAGGCAGCTGCGGAAGCTGTTGTGGGTGCCCCTAGATACACCCATACTACACCAATTCTTCACAAGCTGCACTGGCTTCCTATTGGTCTCTGGTCACAATTCAAGGTGTTGGTTATTATCTTTAAAGCCCTACATGGCTCAGGACCAGAATATCTCCAAGGCTACCTTCTACCACATGCCTCCTAGTAAGAGCCCATAGGGCCGGGTTCCGTCAGCTAAACAATGTCAGCTGGTGGGTCTGCAGGCAGAGTCTTCTCTGTAGTGATCCCGACTCTCTGGAATCAGCTACCTTCTGAGATCTGCATTACCCCACCTTATTGGCCTTCCAAAAACTGTAAAGGCCTGACTTTTCCGACAGGACTGGGACCATTGACCTCGGGGGATGATTAGCGAGATCAGCCCATGAATGTATGGATGACTGTAACTACTTTAAATTGTAACATTTTTTATGTTGAATCCCTGGGGTATCAGGCAGTATAGAAATTTGATTAAATAAATAAATAAATAAATAAATAAATAAATAAATAAATAAATAAATAAATAAATAAATAAATAAATAAATAAATAAATAAATAAATAAATAAATAAATAAATAAATAAGTGAAGCATTCTACAAAAATTAGCTTTTGCAGAATAGGGTGGCTTGGAGGAATCCATGAATTCATGTACTAGCTCTGGGCAACTACTCTGGCAACCAACAAGCAGACATAAATGTTATATTTTTCTCAGCCAGATATTTCATTTGTAATTTTTTTCTGAAGTAAATGGAAATCTTCCCTATGTTTGTTGTTCCATGGCTGGAGGAGATGTTATTCTCACCAGTGGAGAATGTGAGGAAACAGCTGAGCCACAAGGTTAGAAGTTGATTGGAGGTACTGTTCAAGGAGAAAGTGCATGCAATGGTTTGATACTGCTACCTGCATTTAAAGGGCAGCACATGGAAGAAGCAGAGTCTTAATGTGCCTGTAGGATTGTTCAGGAGGCTCAAGATTAGTAGAAATAAAAGTAGAAACAAATAGCTGGCTATCTTTCTAGCAAATCATTCTCTCAGCTGGAACAGCAAAGTGCAGCCCTTTTGAAGAAGCCAGTGAATACTAGAGACTATGCATGTTAAAGGCAGTGGTTTCTGCCTGCAACCACACATGTGAAAAAGCTTTGCAAATAAATAATTTGCATTTGTTGTTCTCCTGATTCTCCACCCCCATGCTTATTATTTTCACAGATGTTGTTATGTTATTTCTCCCTCTCTCTTGCCCGTTCTTCCTCTTCATTTCCATTGTTCAAGGGTTTTTTTCATGGCTGAGTTAAAGTGCTGTCTTCTAGTCCTTGAACCATAGTAAATCTGATAATAGCTGTCTTGCCACAAACAACTTGTCAGCAAATGCTTGTTTAAATTGTACAGGACACTACTGGATTCTACTAGATTTATTTCCTTCCTCTGCCCTGCAAAACATCTCTAGCCAATGTGAAAATATCCACTATTCTGACTTTGAGCAAATGTTTTGCAATGGTGAGTTTTAAAAGACCCCAATAAATGCCACATGAAGTTGGAGTCGGAAACGCCATATCACGTACTGGCCACTTCTGTTCAGTTGATCAGAGTCAAGAATCAACTTGGAGACCTAATGAGGGGGAAAGTAAATTATCAGAAGGAACTAGACTTCTTTGCTGTTGAATATACAATGTCCCTGGAGAATATTACCCAGGAATTGAGAGAAGAGGCATGACAACAGTTGTCCCAAAGGTGCTTTCTTTAGAAGGCAACTGGACTTTCTTGTTTTCTCTTTGAAAATGTTTTGCTTCTCATCCAAGAAACTTCTTCATCTCTGACAGTGGGGAATGGAAAGATTTCTATTCCTTGCAGACAGCTGGTCATTTTCATCCTTTTAGAGCAGTGGTTCCCAAACTTTTTCAGTCCACTGTTCCGTTGGTGCTACAAGTTCATCCTCAGTGCCTCCCACTCCCAACCTTTCAGGTGGGCGTGGCTTGTTGGTCAGGTGACTGAGTGGTCAGGGCCAACTTATAAAAATGTGGTGAAATTCACTTAACAATGCTCTTGCTTAATAACCAAATTTTTTTCCTTCCTTCCCTTCCTTTCTTCCTTCCTTTCCTTCCTTCCTTCTTTCTTTCTTTTTTCTCTTTCTTTTTTTCTTTACTTCCTTCCTTCCTTTCTTTCTTCTGCAGTAGAAAGCAACCTCCCCCAAGGCAAATATCTTGTGACAGCAACTATGAGACGGTTCTAAAATTCCAAATTATTCACCAATTCCCAAGACCAGAGATTCCTGACATACAGTATATGGCTTGTAAAAAGTTCCATGTGTGCATGTATATCTGGATGAGAGAAAGTGAGGGTGTCCCTGAATGTGTGAATGCACATGAGAAACATCCATACCTTTTCCATTATTCCTTCCTTCCTTCCTTCCTTCCTTCCTTCCTTCCTTCCTTCCTTCCTTCCTTCCTTCCTCTTTGTCTCTTCTCAGAGGTTGGAGAAGGAAGAAAGTGCTCTGGCCTCCACTTGGCTTACTTTCATGGGGAGACTCGGAGACTTTCTTGCACACCCATCTGCCAGCCCTCCAGGCAGCATCACTTTCTCCCTGCCCCACTAAGGCCCCTGCCAGCCCAGAGGCTGATGAACTCCTGAGGCTGGCAGAGCTCTGTAGGTGCATGCCCCGGCACTTCCCAACTGTGAAGGTCCCAGAGCTAAAGCCAGGAAGGCAAGAAGGGCAATGGCAGTGGTAACTGTGCTCCAGCCTGGAAGCAGCACATCCCCTATCATGTGCCATTCTGGAGTGCAGTCTCCAGGCTGGCAGGAGCCTTGGCAGGTCAGGGAAAAAATGGTGCTGCCTGGAGAATCGGTGGATGGGTATGCCAGATGGTCTCTGAGCCTTGCCAGGAAGGTAAGTGAGCACCAGCTGGGCCCGTGCACTCCCACCCACCCTTTGCTCTGGCCTTCTGCCAGGAAGTTCATGGAAAGTGGTGGTGGGTGGAGCTGGGCAGGGCAGAGCCACCAGTGCAGTAGTTCCCAGTGAGGAAGACCGGGCAGGGAGGTGTGGCCGATTGTCTTGTTCACAGCACCATGGGGTTGGTGGGCTGGAAGAAGCAGAGACAGGGCAGCACAGCCTATTGTACTTTCTTTTGCCCCACTCTCCATCTTGGAGGGCCACGCATCCCCCCCACACCAATCACCTGTACAAACTGCCTGCCCAGTTTCTGCAAAGACGGAGCCCCGCAGGGCGATCTAAAGAGGGGAGGGAGATACTGTAGAAAAGGTTGCCTTCCGCCTTCTGTGGTGGCTCCACAGGACTTGGGGTTCTGAGGCAGCCCACTGGCTTCCAACCCAGAGTTGTGGGTCGAGTTCCCAGAGTGGTGCCGATGGTCGGTCGGGCCAATCCTCAAAGAAGCAGGCAAGTGGCCAGGTGAAAAGCTAGTGGGCTGCTTTGGAGCCCCAAGCACCACAGAACTGGCATGGGTGGATGGCGGCCTTTTGTGCATCACCTCCTCCCCTCTTTTGATTGTCCTGAAAGGGGGTCTTTGCTTTTGCAGAAATGAAGCAGGTGCATGTACAGCAGTCCTTGGACATCTATCACCCCTCTCAGCATCTACATTTCTACCAAGGGCTGCCTGCTCACCCACAGGCTGGGCTGGGCTGGACGCCAACCTCAGAAGGCAAGCAAGCATGGTGGACTACCAAGAAGACCGTATGGATGGTCGCCAAGCATGACAGGGCTGGAGAGAAGGGAGTAGGCTGTTACCTCTCTTCTCCTCTGCCCCGACAAGCTTTCCTGCCTTCCATGTGGCCTCTTAGCATCCCACTGCCCCCCCCCTTGCCTCTTAGTGCCCCCTACAGCCCCCCTTGCCTCTTAGCATCTCCTTAAGACATGCCAGCCCCCAGGGGGCAGTACCACCCACTTTGGGAATAACTGTTTTAGAAGATTGTTGAAACAGGTGGAGGTTTATCTGTGTCCTCGGGTTCACCTGATTAGAGCTCCTGGTTCTTGTAATCAGCAGGTATTTTTCTCTGGAAATCCATTTTTACTCCCATACCATTTAAAGGTTGTTCATCCCAAATTGTATAGCTAAAGGTCTATAGAGATTCTCTTTCAAAGAAAAAACAAGACAGTCCAGTTGCCTCCTGAAAAAAGCACCTTTGGGACATCCATGACCTGGATAACTGAGACATCACCACTATAGACATTTACAACAGTTGGTTTAGTGACAATTCAAAATTACAGTGGCATTGAAAAAAGTGACTTATGACTTAAGACCATTGTAGCATTCTCATAGTTATGTGATCAAAATTCAGAAACATGGCAATTGACTCATATTTATGATGGTTATCATGTTCCAGTGTCACAAGATCACCTTTTGTGATTTTCTTGCTAGCAAAATAATGGGGAAGCCGGATTCATTTAACAACAATAAATTAGTAACAATATGTTACTAATTTAACAACTGCATTGATACACTTAAGTGTTTTGATTATAAGTTGAGGACTACCTGTAATTTAAAAATAGAACATCTAAGGATGAGTATTCATTCATTGCTCATAGTCATCCATGTCTTAATTATCTCCAATTCAGATTACTGCAATGTAATCAACATGGGGCTGTCCTTGAAGACCATTCAGAGCTGCAGCTAAACCAGAATGCAGTGACACATCCAACTTTGGATATTCTGTGTTTCACAAATAACACCACTATATCAGCTGCATTGGCTTCCAGTTGCTTTTCAGATGCAATTCAAGATGTTGCTTATCACTTTTAAAGCCCTACATGGCACAGGGCCCAGGTTACTTGTGGAACTGCCTCTCCCTGAGAGTATCTATTCATCCTACTAGCTCATCATATAATAGGTATGCTCCAAGTCCCCTTTCTTAAACTTTGCCATCTGCTGGGACCTCAAAGGTATGCCTTTTTGGTGACTTCCCCAGTCCTTTGAAATAGTTCCCGACTGCACTTTCTGTTACGGCCCGCCAGCGGCCCATGCAGCTGATAGCAGATAACAGTTGGGCTTTTGCAAGAAAATACTGCTTTGAAGTTTGTGTGTGTGTGACCTCTACTAAGACAGTTATTAGTAGTTGGTTATTGATTAAAACAAGTTCAAACAAACTGTGTGTTTGCTACATTCTTAGCTGGGGCAGAACACTTCCAACTTGGCTCTTCCCCCAAGCATTGGGCTAGAATGAGAGGTTGAATTGTGACAATCTTTGATCTGTCACATAGGGGGAAGGGCATGTCTTTAATTATGTTTTATGGATAATTATGAGCTAGCTAGAGTCATTCAATGAGACTGGTGGCCATATAAGCTCTAAAGAAAAATTAAGTAAGTCATACAACACCGACAAAAACAGATTGCTGGGCCATGTTTGTGCTATGGTTTAAGAGGAAGCAAAGCAAGGGTCAAAGTCAAGTTTCTAAGTGAAGCACTTTGCTTTCAGTTTTGATTTCAGCCCCAAACAAAGTATAAATGGCTGAATTTTTTATATTTATCCATTGTTGCCGCTGTTTCTTTCATCCTTTCCCTTCTTTGTTCTATTTTTTTGTTATCCTTTCTCATGATAAAGAGAACAGTCTGCCCTTTGAGATTACCTTTCAAATCATCTTACTGTGTCAAAAGCAATCTAATAATAGCAATGATAATAATGTTAGCATAGACTAGCAAAAATGATAAAGCTGACACTACTGCTACAACACTATTTCATTTCATTCTTGGCAAGCATTTTATACCACATATTTCAAGTGTCGCTTCACAATGGCTCAAATCTCATTTTTCACTGTCAATTTTGGTCTTCTGTCTTCTTGTTTTCAGTCTGGTTTGTACTGGTACTAATGGTCTCATTTCTTCTGCCATTTTACTCTTCGAAATAGCAGGCACCTTCTCCAGCTACATATTACTATAATATAATATAATAATGTAATGTAATGTAGTGTAGTCTAGTGTAATATAATGTATGGTATGGTATGGTATGGTATAGTATATGCTATAGCAGTGATGATGAACCTTTTTTTCCTTGGGTGCTGAAAGAGTGTGGGCGCATGCTATCGCGAATGCTCGAGTGCCCACACCCATAATTCAATGCCTAGGGAGGGCAAAAACAGCTTCCCCCGGCCTCCAGAAGCCCTCTGGAGGCTGGAATGAGCTGTTTTCCAACTTCTGGTAGGCCCAGTAGGCTCATGCTTTGCCCTTCCCAGGCTCCAAAGTCTTCCCTGGATCTGGGGAAGAGTAAAAACGCCCCCCCCCATTCCCACGGAGGCTCTCTGAAAGCAAAAAATGCTGTCCCAGAGCCTCTGTGCAAGCCAAAAATCAGCTGGCCGGCACACACATACAGGTTGGAGCTGAGCTAGGGCAATGGCTCAAGTGCCAGCAGATATGGCTCCACATGCCACCTGTGGCACCCGTGCCATAGGTTCACCATCACTCTGCTCTAGTATATAGAAAATTCTCCAAATGGATTTTTTTTCATAAGATCCCGTTGGCATATTATCAGAAATTAAAATGATAAACTCCTTGAGTTTTTTATATATTTATGTGAGCAGTGAAATTCAGCAGGTTCTGGAGAACTGGTAGCGGAAATTTTGAGTAATTTAGAGAACTGGCAAATACCATCTCTGGCTGGTCGCAGAGTGAGATGGAAATGAATATTTTGCAATGTCCTTCTCTCAGGAGTGGGGTGGGAATGGGGATTTTGCAGTATAGTCATTTATGGAGATAAAATGAAGAAATAAAATTTTCAGTAATGAAACTGGAGACAATTTCATACATACATCATATAAAAAGAGTTTGACTATAAGTCTTTAAGTATTTCTTAGTGGAAAGTTTCCTAAAAATGTATTATTCACAAGGGCCACTTCTCTTTGCAATAGTAAAGAGAATTTCAGCAGCGGCAACATAAATTCTAGTCGTTGACTATTAGTCAAATTTATCTAGTGGCTCCATGTTTTCTTTGAAAAATATATCTCATCAGAAGATTAATCAAAAGGGAAGGAAATAAAATCTAAAATCCTTCTGTCCAATTTGAAATGATCCATAATTCTGCAATTTTTTGCATTCAGAATAGCAATAGCAAATAGCATTTGAATATGTGCTATGCAACAAAAATATTTTTTCACTGAACTCTATATTCACATATCCTTTTTCTTCTTTTTCATTTTTTAAAACCAACTGCTTTATTTAATTTGAAATACTTCTTGTACCTCTTGAGCAGATGATGAAAAGCAGTGAACAGATGACCTGAATATGCCAGAATACTTTGGAAATGCCGTGATAAGATGTACAGTTTTCTTTTGGTTTTATTAAACAGGAGAGCAAAATTTATGCTTTTCAGAAAAAGAATTAATTATTAAGCAATGAATCTTGTAGAAGTTGTTTATTTAAAAATAGCTTGTTTCTTCAGATATAAGATGTCTTTATGATCAAAAACATTTCATGTATTTAGAAGAGTTTCTAGAACAATGGAAGTTTATAACTGAAAATCTAAGGTATGTGTATAAAGTTACTAGATCTAAATACAAGAAAAGAGGGCACATTTGCATATTTATTTTCATTTTTATTTATATTCTATTGACACAATTTTTATTTTTATTTGCACAAGTATTTAAGTCATTTGGCCCAAACAACCTAAGTTAACACCATTGGCTGGATTTTTACTATAGTTAATTGGATTTGTATGCCCCCCTTCTCCGAGGACTTGGAGAGGCTCACAACATATATAGAAAACATAATAATACAATTGATCCAATTAATATAATTTATAAAAAATCTTTTAAAATCCTCCAACACTTTAAAACATTTCACTGTCATTCACTCGATAAATCACGCTAAAAACACTCGTTGGTCAGGGGGAAAGATCTAATGACTCCAGGCCTGGCGACAAAGATGAATTTTTAAACTCTTTCAGAAGGGAAGGAGGGTGGGGGCAGTGCGAATCTCCAGGGGGAGCTGATTCCAGAGGGCCGGCCCCCCCACAAAGAAGGCTCTTCCCCAGGTCCCGCCAGCCAGCATTGTCTGGTTGATGGGACACTGAGGAGACTGTTAAGTCTGTATATAACCAATGTAAAATCTGTAAAAGAAAATGCCTTGTAAATACTGTTTAAACTGTGAATAAACCTTGGCCGCGTCTGATTGGCTAAGACGCACGGCCGTTTCTTTTAGGCGCGAGCCTTAAAGGTATAAAAAGGGCTGTTCTGACACTGACAGCTCAGATGCGTTCCTTGCTGAAGTCACTTTCGAGAGAGCTGAATAAACGGAACCATCTTGTACTCCTGTCTGAGTCTCATTTATTTCACTGGCGACGAGAGAACGAAGAATCCACGAGTCAAGCATGAATCACCTCCAGATCGGCCGGGCTCCCGACTACTTCGACCCCGAGAAGTCGTCTTGGGACGCCTACATGGCGAAATTCGAAATCTTCCTGGAAGCGGCAGGAATGGGAGAAGCTGAAGACGACAGGAAGCGGGCGATCTTCTTGAACTATTGCGGGACTGAGATTTTTGACCTCGTCCAAACGCTTACCGACCCGCTTCCAGCTAAATCCGTTCCGTGGGACGACCTCCAAGCAAGACTGGCAAACCACTTCAAACCAACGAAGCCTGCCGTAGTCTACAGACATCAATTTTCCAGGATGACCCAGCGTGAGTCTGAGACAATCAATCAATTCGCCACGAGACTTCGCACGGTGCTGTCAAAGTGCAAATTTGACAGCCCAGAAGCTCGCCTCACAGACGCTCTGATCTTCGGAATGAAGAATGCGACCGTCCGGAACAAAATCCTAACAGAGGACGACCCAACACTTCAGTCAGTCATCAAGCTGGCTCAAACAGCCGAAGTAGCTGACGCGGCCGCCAAAGAACTCAAGGAACACGAAAAGAAAGACACCGTCTCCAAAATCTCCGTTGCTGTTTCCCGCGCCGAGACCGCAGATGACCTCAGCCCAGCTGCCAAGGACGACGACACCTGTCTCCTGCTGCCTTCCGAGCAAGCCAGACAACCCAGATACCAACGCCCCTCCAACCCATGCCCCGGTTGCCGAGGAAATCACCCACGACAGCGCTGCCCCTTCAGGGACGCCATTTGCCGCCGCTGCAATCGACGCGGGCACATCGCCGAGGCTTGCAGAGCGCCCCTTCCAGAGGAGTCCTTCTCTACACCCCGCCAACAACGTTTCAACAACCAGGCACAACAACCGCGAGACAACAAATTTTCCAGAGGCTTCAATCGCAGAAACGACTCTACCGCTAACCGTGACTACGCACGAGGTAAAGCACAAACTTACGTAAATTGCGCAACTGCTAAAGGAGGGAACAAGATTATCATCTCACTACTTTTAAATAACAAACCTTGTAACCTAGAATTAGATACAGGCTCTAAGCATTCTATTATGCCTTGGGACAAATTCAAAATGTATATGCCAAATTTTCTTAAAACTGATTTTGTTAACTCAACTTTAATAATAAGGGATTTTCAAGGTAATGTCATACCTGTTTTGGGAAAAGTAGATGTGCCTGTGAAATTTAAAAATTGTGAATATTTTCTTCCTCTGATTGTGGTTGAGGGAGCCAAACACTCCCTCCTGGGGTTAACATGGATGTCTCCTTTGGGAATTGAAATACTGGGTCTTTGTCATGTAAATGCTGAACCTGATATTCCTAACTTTATCCAAGAATTTCCTGAGGTTTTCAGCCCTACTTTGGGCACCTATAATGGGGCCCCTATCTCCTTCTCTCTAGATCCCAAGGTACCCCCAGTCAGACTTAAGCCTCGTAGGGTACCCCTACCACTATTGCCTAAACTAGACATCCAATTAGACAAATTGATTGCCCAGGGCATCTTAGTCCCTGTAGAACAAGCGCCATGGGAAACCCCCATTGTCACTCCAGTTAAACCGGATGGCTCCTTAAGGGTCTGTGCAGACTACAAAGCCACTATCAATAAGGCCCTTCAACACCATCCATACCCGATCCCAGTGGTCCAACAATTGCTTCATTCTTTGGGGGAAGGGAGAATATTTTCGAAAATCGACCTGGCACAGGCATACCAACAGCTTCCGGTCGATGAGGCCACATCCCTGGCCCAGACCATAGTAACCCATAGGGGTGCTTTTAGGTGCACCCGCCTGCAATTTGGGGTCAGTACCGCCCCAGGTATTTTCCAAAGTTTCATGGAACGATTATTGGCAGGTATAAAAGGAACCTCCCCATATTTTGACGATATATTTATATCAGGAAAAAACCAAGCAGAATTAAACATGCGCATCAGAGAAGTATTGGCTAGACTGCAAGCTAAGGGGTTAAAAGTAAAACCAGACAAGTGTGTGTGGGGAGCAAGTAGCATAGAATTTCTGGGCTATAGAATAGACAGTGAGGGAATACACCCCACAGCAGACAAACTAGAGGCCATAACCAAAGCACCCGAGCCAAATAATAAGACAGAACTCCAAGCATTTCTGGGCCTCCTTAATTTTTATTCTGTCTTCCTTAAACAGAAGGCAACGGCAGCAGAACCACTACACCGACTGCTGCAGAAGGGAGTTCCCTGGACCTGGGGCACAATGGAGCGCGAAGCTTTTCATAAAATAAAACAGTTATTGACCTCTAAGAGCGTAGTGGTTCAATATAGCTCAACTTTGCCAATAAGGCTCACGTGCGATGCTTCGGCGTATGGGGTAGGTGGGGTATTAGCTCACATAATGCCAAACAATACAGAGGCCCCCATCGCCTTCTTTTCTAAAACATTGTCCATGGCAGAGAGAAACTACAGCCAATTAGACAAAGAGGCATTGGCCCTAGTCTCTAGCGTTAAGAAATTCCATTATTATCTCTGTGGGAGGAGTTTTGAACTAATAACAGATCACAAACCCCTGCTTGGTCTTCTAGCTGCCAATAAACCAACTCCTCCCTTCATGTCCCCCAGATTAATAAGATGGGCCCTTTTCCTGTCAGGATACCAATACCATCTAACACATAAGGGGGGAAAATCAATAAATCATGCTGACGGGTTAAGTAGATGCCCCATGCCCGAGTTAGTCTCAGATCCAACCCCCACAGAGGATGTCTTACTAATTGACCTTGAGGAAAACTGCCTGCCAAAGAGGTGGCTGAGCACACCAAGAAGGATTTATTATTGTTAAAAGTAATCAATTGTATTCTAAAAGGATGGTTGGGAGACTCTGAAGAAACTGGGCTGTCAGAATTCAAATCTAAAAGGTTGGAATTATCCTACTTGAAGGGATGCGTGTTATGGGGTGACAGGGTGGTCATTCCCAATACCTTAAAACAGAAGGTACTAAGTATGTTGCATGCAGGCCACCCAGGCATTGTCAGAATGAAAGGGTTGGCCAGGGGCTATTTGTGGTGGCCAGGTTTAGATAGGGACATTGAGCAATGGGTAGCAAACTGTGACCCTTGCCAGGAGTCACGACCCAATCCCCCGAAAACAACACCTCTGGAATGGGAAAGACCCACTGGGCCATGGTCCCGCATTCATATTGACTTCGCAGGGCCTATTGGAACCCAAAACTTTTTAATTGTGGTAGACGCGTTCTCCAGATGGGTGGAAATCATTGCTATGCAAAACATTACTACTTGTGCCACCATCAAGGCACTATATCATTTGTTTGCCACACATGGGTGCCCAGACATCCTAGTTTCAGATAACGGGCCACAATTGACTGCCAGACAATTTGAGTGTTTTTTGAGCAACTTGGGGGTCAGACACGCACTCACATCCCCTTACTCACCATGGGTTAATGGCCTTGCAGAACGTTATGTACGTGTGGCCAAAGAAGCCTTGCGCAGGGCAGGCCCAGGGGAAATACAACACAAATTAGATCAGTTTCTATTAATGCAGCATATCACCCCAAATTCTATCACAAATAAAAGCCCAGCAGAGATTTTAATGGGTCGAAAAATAAGGTCCCCCCTGGACAGGTTGCACCCTCGTTATTGTACTCAAAATGTAAATAATGAAACATGTATAACACCTGAAAGAAATATGTACTTAGGGCAACTTGTTTTTGCTAGAAATTTTGATGGGGGGTTGAGTTGGCTGAAAGGAAAAATATTGCAACAAACAGCCCCAAAGTCTTATGTGGTTCAACTGGAAGATGGCCGCACATGGAGGCGGCACATCGATCATTTAAGGGGGCGCATAACATCAAATGGAATGCCGGCCGCTAACGGAAATTCTTCCCCCCAAGCAGACATTAATTCGCAACTCGAACTTTTGGAATTACAAAAGGACTTACCACGGCCAGATGCCTCCTCCAGCGATGCCGAGCCTTCCTCCTCTTCTGGGCACGGTGCACCATCAGCATACTTATCTCCGCAGGCCAGAGCCCCAACTTGGGCCCAGCCGCGGACAGGAGACAACGACGAACCAACCTCCACCATAGACATACCAGCCGGTAATGATCTGCGCAGGTCTGAGCGCACGTCACGCCGGCCCAATCGATTGGAGGACTACGTCACTTGGCTCACTGAGTGACAGTTGTCTCAACTAATGAGGGAGGGGTGTTAAGTCTGTATATAACCAATGTAAAATCTGTAAAAGAAAATGCCTTGTAAATACTGTTTAAACTGTGAATAAACCTTGGCCGCGTCTGATTGGCTAAGACGCACGGCCGTTTCTTTTAGGCGCGAGCCTTAAAGGTATAAAAAGGGCTGTTCTGACACTGACAGCTCAGATGCGTTCCTTGCTGAAGTCACTTTCGAGAGAGCTGAATAAACGGAACCATCTTGTACTCCTGTCTGAGTCTCATTCATTTCAGAGACCAACTCTGTGGGACCTCACCGGACGCTGGGCTTCATGTGGCAGAATATCATCCAACAGTGCAACCAAAGCAGTTTCAGTAATGTAGCCGGGCCTGAAACCAGACTATTGAGGTCCATATGTATATGTATACACAGACACACAGACACACACAGACATACTTTCCCTGGCTCAGCTGATAAAAGGGAGTAGAACCTGTGGCTCAGAGTGTAAAAGCACTGCCTAACAAGGCAAAACAGCCCAGGTTCAAATACTAGAAGGGTTAGCTGACGAGAGCCCAAAAAAAGGGATCTGGGAAGTAATCTAGCCCAACCCCTGCTTGAGCAGGACAATCTATACCATTTTAGAGACATGGCTGCCCAGTCTCTTCTTGAGAGCATCCAATGATGGGGAACCTACACGTTCTGAAGGCAAGCTATTCCACTGATTTGTTGTTTTCATCATTAGGACATTTCTCCTTAGTCCCCAGTTGCTTCTCTCTTTGATTACTTTCTATCTGTTGCTTCTTGCCTTGCCTTCCTGCCTGGTCCTTTGGAAAATAGCTGCCCCCTCAACTTTGTTGCAGATCCCCAAATTGCATCCCTGTGTTCCTTAGTCCTTCTTTTCACTAGACTAGACAAACCCAAATGCAACTATTCTTCCTATGTTTTATCCACCAGTCCCCCAATCATCTTTGTTGCTCTTTTCTGCATGCTTTCTAGAGTATCAACATCTTTTTTATATTGCGGTGATCAAAACTGGATGCATTATTCCAAATATATACTGAGGCTTTATCAAATGTTATTAATACTTAACACAATCTTGATTCTATCCCTCTAGTAATGAAGCCTATGACTGCATTGACTTTTTGGCTTTTTGGGGGAACAATTTTGGACAATAAGATTTTTTTGCATTGGGAAGATGCTGTGATTTCTCTAATTCTAAGGCAAATGGTGGTGTAGTTTGCTTTTAATAAGCTGCTTCATGTTGTTTTAGCTATTTGGTTTTGTACTTTCAATAGTCACAGAGGCCAGTTAGATTTATTGGATTTATTGGATTTATTGGAAGTTAAGAAGGTTACATGGTTTGATTAAATAGTTCAATGCAATCCCCATCAAACTGATTCACCTTATCAAAGCACTCTATTTATTTATATATATATACATACATATACATACATACATACATACATACATACATACATACATACATACATACATACATATATATGTAGATTGTTCTGAGTTCGGGTTTTGCCCTGTGTAATATTTTGCATGTCTATGCGACGTTTCGGTGAAATCACATTCACCATCATCAGGCTGAAGTTCCAAGCTTCGTGTTGTTGTAAATATGGTAAATAGTTGGACATTTAAATATTTACTGTAAATATTTACAGCAGCACGAAGCTTAAAACTTCAGCCTGATGATGGTGAATGTGATTTCACCGAAACGTCGCATAGACACTCAAAATATTACACGGGGCAAAACCCGAACTCAGAACAATCTACATACATATACCCGTGAAAATCTACGAAAACAAATATATATATATATAGATTGTTCTGAGTTCGGGTTTTGCCAATTTATAGATAGATAGATAGATAGATAGATAGATAGATAGATAGATAGATAGATAGATAGATAGATAGATAGATAGATAGATATAGATATAGATATAGATATAGATATAGATAGATAGATATAGATATAGATAGATAGATATAGATAGATAGATAGATAGATAGATAGATAGATAGATACATACATACATACATACATACATACATACATACATACATACATACATACTTATTTCCATCTTCCCTACACTTGCTCTTAGCAGAGTATCAATTGTTCAATAAAATTTAAATGTCCAACTATTTACCATTACTTTCCATGTCTTTCTTTTCTTTTTGAATTGGTATAATTTATTTTTAATAAATATGAAGCCTACCAAAACGTACGAGGAGGCATGCCATTGCTGCCTATGATTCTGTGAGTGATAAATGCAACATTTTAGATGAGAATAAGAGGTATTATAATCTCTGGCACCTTCAGTCTTATAAAGAAAGACAGGTTTTAGCTAAGGGGGTTGTTGCCAGGCAACAAAGGCATTTCTACAATATCTTCTGTTACTGTATAATCATCTCCACACCTGATTGATTTCATAATATTTTCTGGAAAGTATTTCTCATTCAGCCATAATTTATTGGAAACCAGAACAGTTTTTAAATGCAAATGTTAAATGACAGCAAGCCATATAAGAAGGTTTTATCAGCTTTCAATTTTTTTCCTCTTCTTTTATGGTCAAACTTTCTTACCTAGCTTCTCATTACAATTCTCAGATACATTTTTTGCATACAAAAGGTTTTTGGGAAAACATGAATAGGAAGAAAAAAAGTTTGTGTGGAATCAGCTGGTGGTAGCTGGGGACATAGAAAGAGCAGTCTTCAAACTTGGCAACTTTAAGTCTTGTGGACTTCAACAATTAGAGGTACTAGTAAATTCATATTGGGAGAACCAAATTTCTTTCACTGTAATGATTGGCTGGGGGATACCCAGTTTAGAATTTCTTTCATGTCCTCATTAAGTTGCCCATCAAAGTGGTACCCATCTATCTACTCTTGGATGCCTGCTTTTTAACTGCAGCTTTGGCAGAAGCTATTTGTACATTTATACAATATATATACAATTATTTATACAATATTTATACATTTATGAACAGATTCTTCCTCCTGTTGCCTTTCTCAGTTTCACAAAATGTGGTAAAGTTTATGCTAGCTGAGGAGAGAGATTGTTGCTTTTCCAAGACAAGGATAAAGGTTCATTTCTGAAGTCCTTGTTCTAGACAGCAAGTCAGAAATTATCAGGGGGATGGCCTCTTTTAGATGACCTTTGGTTGAGTTTTCTCCAGTTCTGCACTTATATAAATGAGATTGCTTAAGAGAGTCTGTTTTGGCAGGCAAAACTTATTTTAATCTTTTTAGTCTTTCATACATGGGAAGTTTGGATTCATTATCAATATTGGACATCCTTCGTTGCTTTTAATAGAAACAGTCAACTACTCTAGTTCAGGGATAGGCAAACTTAAATATTCAAAGAGCCATTTGGACCCATTTCTCACAAAAAAAAAAAAACCCACCGGGAACCACAGAACCTGGGTGGGCGTGGCAACTCGACATCACTCACTCCCACCCAGTCACATGAACCCCCCCCCCCAGCTACACCTAACAAGCCAGTCATTAGGACAGAGAACTGGGAACCACAAAACCCTTTTATCTCTTTCCCCATTTATCTATTTCTCTCTCTCCTCCTCTGTCTCTGTGTCTCTCTCTCCCTCTCTACCTCCCCCCTCTTTCTGTATCTCTTTCCCCCTCTCTGTATTTCTCTATAGTTATCTCCCCCTTTCCCTCTCTATCTCCCCCTTCTTCCAGTACACTTTATATAAACTAGCCCCCTTTACCATTTGACTTATAACAGTTCATTTAGTGACTGTTCAAAGTTACAACAGCACATAAAAAAGTAATTTATTACTGTCTTTCACACTTAAGTCTGTTGCAGAATCCTCATATGATCAAAGTTCAGATGCTTAGCAACTAATTCATATTTATGATAGTTGCAGTGTCCAGGGGTCATATGATCCCCTTTTGTAACCTTCTGACAAATATATTTTTTTTAATTCTTTCTTTTATCATAACCAAAAACCTCTTTAGGTATGTAATAAAACCTGTTATCTTCATGTTCATTACAATATCATTATAATTTTTTAATAATTGGGATTTCATGTATTATTTCAAAACAATTGCTTAAATCAAACCTCCATATGATAAATATTCAGTTTCAAAGTTCTGCTCAGATTAAAGAAATTGGAGTTTGAGAAGGGTTGATTAAGCTTGGACTATTGTTTTGTTTGCTTTTTTAAAACTTTATTTATTTTTTCTATTTAGATATATGAATTTAGGAATTGCTGATCTGTTTTAATAAAGTTAGAAGTATTGATTATAATAAGATATGTAGTAGGTGATACTGATTTGGATTAATGCATAAATGGAATTGAATTTAGAATTGTTGGGGAGATTAATGATGTTAATGATTTTTAATTGATTGAAAATAGAGAATATTTAGAATCCCCCCTTTTTTCTTTTCTCAAATTGACTGAAAATTAAGATTAATAATTAAGTAAGAAATGTGGATAAGTATTAATTGGCTAAATGTTAGATGGGCTGAAATAATTTTTAAATTTGGGATTAGGTAAATGTACTATTTAGAGGGGGGAAGAAGTCTGTAATTCGTATATGCTTATGTTTTGTTTTTTATTTTATTTTCTTAACATCTGATTGGCTATACAAGGTCTTCTTGGTTTATAGAAAAATGTATAAAGAAAGAAGGAAGCACTTTGGCATAATGGTTAATTAGTTAGAAATATAATTGGTGTACTTTTTGAAGGAACATTAAGGAGGGAATTTAATTAAAAGAAAATGTATGTAAAATTGAGGACTCAATTGTGGTCATAGGTCTTTCTTTCTTTCTTTCTGTCTGTCTGTCTGTCTGTCTGTCTGTCTGTCTGTCTGTCTCCTTCCTTCCTTCTTCTTCCCTTCTTCCCTCCCCACTTTATTTTTCTTTTTTCCCCGTTCTTTTTTTTCCCAGTATAAATTTGCTGGACTCCCTTTATTTTTCTGTCTGCCTGCCTGCCTTACTTCCTACTATCGTTCTGTCTTCTTTCTTTCCTAACTTTTTTCTTTCTTTCTTTCTTTCTTCTTTCCTTCCTTCCTTCTTTATTTCTTTCTTTCTTTCTTTCTTTCTGTCTCTCTCCTTCCTTCCTTCCTTCTTCTTTCCTTCTTCCCTCCCCCTTTCTTTTTCTGTCTGCCTGCCTGCTTTCCTTCCTACCATCTTTCTGTCTTCCTTCCTATCTAACTTCTTTCTTTCTTTCTTTCTTTCTTCCTTCTTTTTCTTCTTTTATTTCCTTCTCTCTCTCTCTCTTTCTTTCTCTCCCTCCCTCCCCCCTTCCTCCTCTTCCCTCGGTGCTTATTGTTCCATTATCTATCTTTCCTCCCCCCTTTTTTAATTTTGTTGGGGAGCCGAGGTGACAGAGGGAGGAAGGGTAGGAGTGGGGTTCCTGTCTCTTTCCCCTCCCATTCACTCAGGACTGGCAGATGCAAGTCACACACCAGCACCCTGGGTGGGTGCATGGGACCTCCCATATTCAGTGCTATTGATTCACCCAATCCGGATAGAATTGGCTGAATATTACCGCTGCTTCCCTCCCTTCCTTGTTTTGTTTCTATCCCCTTTTTTTACCAACTCTCACCAGGTGCAAGAGAGCAAAAAAGTTGGCATCAAGAGTTGGGCTCCCAGTTTTTTCCTCCACCTCGGATCCGGGACTTCGGCTGTTTCTTTTACCCAGCTCTCCACCTTCTGTCTGTCTGTTTGTCCTGCCTTTCTTTCTTTCTTTCTTTCTTTTTTTTTTCTTTTTTATTCTTTCCTTCCTTTCTTCATTTTCTTCTTTTATTTCCTTCTCTCTCTCTCTCTCTCTCTCTCTCCCTCCCTCCCTTCCTTCTCTCACCAGGCGCAAGAGAGCAAAAAAGGTGTCATTGAGAGTTGGGGTCCCGGTTTTTTCCCCCTCCTCGGATCCGGGACTTAGGCTGTTTCTTTTACCCAGCTCTCTGCCTTCCTGTCTGTCTGTCTGTCTGTCTGTCTGTCTGTCTGTCTGTCTGTCTGTCTGTCTTTCTTTCTTTCTTTTCTGTCTGTCTCTCTGTCTTTCTTCCTTCTTCCTTCCTAGCATCTTTATTTCTCCAGGCAGAAGTCCCACTGATGGGTGGCTGGCGAGGACCACGTGTTCCCATCCACCCCTTGCTCTGGCAGTTTCAGAGGACTCCCCCTCTGCCCACTCCGACTAGGATTGCAGCAAGGAATCCCAGAGCAGGCGGGGGAGGTGCCTCCATGGACACAGTTGCTAGAGAGCATTGCGGTCCCCAGGAAACGGCAGGGAAAAGGAGACAATGGGCAGTGTCAAGCCTGCACGTTGGCCACAACCGCCAGTGGGGGGGAGAGCTCCAGCTCAGTGAGGTCATGGCAAAGCCCTGAGTTTCTTTGGCCGGGGGCAGAAGTCCTTTGTTGCTGCAGCAGAGGAGGGGCTGCAGCAATGGAACAGCCGAGGAGGCCCTTCTTCTCTGCTGCAGCGGTCCCTCCAAGACCCTTCCTACAGCGCTTGGGCCACACAGATAAGAAGGGGAACGCTGGCCCAGCTTGGCTGAGGCAGGGGCGGGTGGGTCCGAGAGCACTCGGAGTGAAGTTGCCTCAGTGGAGCCAGGCAAAAGGGCTGTGACAGAGGCCAGAGCCACACCCTGGGCCAAAGAGCCACGTGTGGTTCACGAGCCGTGGTTTGCCAACCCCTGCTCTAGGTCAACCACAACAGCCTAAAAGACATCCTCCATTAAAAGGAATTAGAAGGCTTATAGAAGGAAATGCAGGATTGGATACCTGTTTGGTTCACAGAGAATACCAGTTTCAGGACTGGAAGAGATCTGAATTGTCATAAAAAGCACTGCAAAAGCAAAATATGAAATGAAGCATCACTTTAGTCTATAAAGGAATACTCATTGAAAGAATATCTTTCTATGGAATTTTGCTACAGCAAAAGCTCAGGCTGGGAGATGCTGAGCTATCTTTTCTAAACAAGAGTGATTTACAGGATGCTGTGTGTGCTACAAAAGCAGTTCAACAATTCAGTCATTAACATAGACAAAAAGGGTATTTGAGCTGTAAACAGAAGTCAATTTATTGAGATTTTAGATCCTGGGAGAGTCAGGCAAATGGAAGGAAAAAAGGAAGCTGAATGCAACAGAGGTGAAAAAAAATTGCCAGCATCCTTTTTTTTCTCTTAATAAAATAAACCACAGGAGCACACGTAGTGCTTATTCATTTCTTAGATAAAGGGCACTTTGTTATAATGACAAGTCAAAGCCCAATAGGATACTCCTTTTGCTCTAATCTGTGTAACTGCAAGGGCTGCACAGACATTTCAGCATTATAAGGGGTTCTGTATGAATTAAGCTGTTGTTTCTTAATTCTGATCCCAGGCTTTTCATGCATTATTTATTTCTCTTAAAAGGAGAATCAGTTATGGTTAAGGCATCAAGGCTAGAAAGTAGATGCAATGAGTTCTGGTCCCACCTAAGGAAGGAATCCAGCTGTGCGACTTTGCGCCAGTCACTCTCTCTAAACCCTAGGAAGAAGAAAAGGGAAAATCGCTACTGAAATCTTGCAAGAAATTGGCAAGGAAACTGTAGACTTTTATGCAGGCAGTTAGCAAGGGTAAACACTTATTTGAATATTTATATATATATGTTACATATTTTTGCTGATAAGTGAAAAGAAAGGGAGACTTTATTTCAATCTTATTATGCTCTCATCAGCTAGACATACCCTTGTATAATGTAATTCCAAATGCATAGATCAGTGATGGCAAATCTTTTTTGGTTCGTGTGCCAAAAAGAGGGGGGTGGGGGTGCTACCATGCGTGATGTACTGACACCGGTCCCCTCCCTCACCCATGTGCATCCTCCACTCCCCTGCACTGACCCTGTGCATGCGCACAGGTGTTTCTGGAGCCTGGTAGGTGAAAAAAAACCTGCCCAACAGACAAACCGGAAGTTCGGAAAAATGTGCTTCCGGTTTGCTGTAGTGCGGTTTTTTTGCGCTCCGGAAGGTTCAGGGGAGCCCTCTAAAATGGAAAAAAGAGCAGGCATTCAAGGCTTCTCAGGCTGCTGGGGGGAGAGCAGGATGGGCAGCAGGAGGTATCTTTGTTCTCCTCCCCACTCAGTCGAAGAGTTAGGGCAGGGGGCATCAGGAAATATCTTCATTCCCCACCACCACCTTGAGCAGCCCGAGAAGCTCCCAATGTGCAACAAGGATTCCAGGCATCCTGGCTGGTGAGGAGGAGGAGGTGAGGCAGGTCAAAGTCTCCCTCCCTCCTCAAGCAGCTCTGAGCTCACATGTGTTTCATTTCCTTATTTGCTTCCTGGAGACAGACTCACTGAGATTACAGAGCCCGCCCCCTCACCCTCCCTTCCCTCTGCCCTTTTGTGTCAAAACAATTAGGTTACCAGAGATTCAGCAGGCAAACAGAAAGGACGATATTCTTAGTCTGGATTAAGCATGACTTCCCAAGCTCCCCAAAGAAGGTTGAAGTTATGTATTGTTTAAAAAAATCCCCTGTCATGTGTGTGTGTGTGTGTGGGTGGGTGGGTGTTTGGTGGGAGAGGTGTCATCCTGTGATATAAACACCCTCTGTGGTGCCTCAAACCGGAGGTGCAACTTGGAAATCCAAGGTTCCCCCATTGCCTCTCCTCTCTTCTACCCCTTCCTTCTTCTCTTCCTGACCTCCCCATCTCCTAGCCCTTGGAGTTCATCCATCTGAACCCACCCCACCCCACCCCTAATTCTCACAAAATAATTAGGAAGACCCATTTGTCCCAGGTGGTTATATATAAAGACTGCTTAGCTTTGACTCCTCTTAAAATCACCATCCCCCAACCTTGGCTGATTTTTTCCCATCTGTTTAAGTGTGCTTTGGCTCCCATCTCAGATCTCCAGCAGCCTCAGCAAAGCTGCTTTTGTTCCTGAGCTCAAGCTTTCTGCTGGATGCCCTGCTTTTTCTCGCTGGTGCACCAGCTCCAGGTGTCGGGTTTGTTCAAGGAGGATTCCTACCACCGCACCTTCCAAGGAGCCCGATCCCCTTTCCCGCTTCCAAAGTTAAGAACAAGCTGGTGAAAAAAGGAACAGCAACCATTTTCTATTGCGGCTTGACTTCCTGGCTCCAATCCTTCCCTGCAGGGAGGCAGAACCGACTAGGTGGTTCCGCCCCAGATGCCTGATGGACCCAGAGGGCTTTCAGAGGGTGTTTGGGGTTATTCCAGATGCACGTGTCCACAGTTCGGCAACAAGGCTGCAGCAGAGGCTCTTGACCGGATTGCACTGTTGCGACCTCTCCACGGCACTAGACCTGTAGAGCTCCATGGTTCAACGAGAAGCTCCGGGAGTTGAAACACCAGAAGAGATGTCTAGAGAAGCAATGGAGGAAGAGTAAGTCCGAATCTGATTGAACACTTGTAAGAGCTCATATCAAGACTTACAAAGTGGTGCTCATGCTGCCTTGATTGCCTCAGCAGAATCACACCTGGTCGCTCTGTTTAGGGCGACCCACTCCCTTCTTAACCAGAGAGGGGAGTTGGGGAGCCCTTGCAGAGTAGTGCTGAGTACTTTAACACATTTTTCGCTGATAAAGTTGCTCAGATCCGGGCGGACCTCGACTCTGGGAAGAGTTTGATCTGGTGACACCTGATGAAGTGAACAAGGCCATTAGAGCTGTGAGTTCCGCCACCTGTTTACTGGATCCGTGTCCCTCCTGGCTGGTCTCAGCCAGCAGGGACGTGACACGGAGATGGATCCAGGAGATTGTCAATGCTTCTTTGGGGAGGGCATCCTTTCCGGCTCCGCACAAGGAGGCACTTGTGCGACCCCTCCTCAAGAAGCCTTTCCTGGACCCAGCTGTACTCAATAACTATTGTCCAGTCTCCAACCTTCCCTTTATGGGGAAGGTTGTTGAGAAGGGGGTGGCGCTCCAGCTCCAGTGGTCCTTGGAAGAAGCCAATTATCTAGGCCCTCCGCAGTCGGGTTTCAGGCCTGGTTAAGCACGGAAACTGCTTTGGTCGCGTTGATGGATGATCTCTGGTGGGCCCGGGACAGGAATTTATCCTCTGTCCTGGTGCTTCTTGACCTCTCAGCGGCTTTCAATACCATCAACCATGGTATCCTTCTGCGCTGGCTGGAGGGGTTGGGAGTGGGAGGCACTGTCCTTCAGTGGTTCTCCTCCTACCTCTCCGGTCCATCACAATCGGTGTTAGTGGGGAGTCAGAGGTCGACCTCTAGGTCTCTCCCTTGTGGGGAGCCTCAGGGGTCGGTCCTCTCCCCCCTGCTATTTAATATCTACATGAAACCACTGGGTGAAATCATCCAAGGGCATGGGGTGAGGTATCATCAGTACGCCGATAATACCCAGCTGTACATCTCCACCCCATGTCCAGTCAATGAAGCAGTGGAAATGATGTGCTGGTGCCTGGAGGCTGTTGGGGTCTGGATGGGTGTCAACAGACTCAAACTCATCTCTGATAAGACAGAGTGGCTGTGGGTTTTGCCTTCAAAGGACAATTCCATCTGTCCATCCATCACCCTGAGGGGGGAATTATTGACCCCTTCAGAGAGGGTCCGCAACTTGGGTGTCCTCCTCAATCCACAGCTCACATTAGAGAACCATCTTTCGGCTGTGTGTTTGGAAGAGTGTTCAGAAACTCCAGATCATGCAGAATGCAGCTGCGAGAGCAATCATGGGCTTCCCTAGGTATGCCCATGTTACACCAACATTTCGCAGTCTGCATTGGTTGCCGATCAATTTCCAGTCACAATTCAAAGTGTTGATTATGACCTATAAAGCCCTTCATTGCACCAAACCAGAATATCTGCGAGACCGCCTTCTGGAACCAGCTCCCCCTGGAGATCAGGACTGCCCCCACCCTCCTTGCCTTTTGTAAACTTTTTAAAACCCACCTCTGCCGTCAGGCATGGGGGAACTGAGCCTTCTCCTCTTGCCTAGTTTTATGTATGGAATGTTTGTGTGTATGTTTTTATATAAGGGGTTTTTAAGGTTTTTAATTGTTATTTTAGACTTAATATTAGATTTGTCATTGTATACTGTTTTATCACTGCTGTGAGCCGCCCCGAGTCTGTGGAGAGGGGTGGCATACAAATCTAATAAATAAATAAAAATAAATAAGAAGTTCTTTTGGGACAAGGCAAAAGTTATTTTCGGTTTTTGTTTTCCTGAAAGGAGCTGCTTTCTCCTTTTGCTGAGGTCCCCAGAGCTAAGAACAGGAGAAGCCCAGTGGAAGCTGAAGCTGAAGCAGAGACTATCTTGGCATGGAAATCCAGATCGGAAATTGCGGCTGAAATCTCTGCACTCCACCAATCCCGGTGGAATCGGCTGCAACCCCAGGCAAGCTGCCGCCAGCCTGGTTTGTGCCCCCTTTCCCCGCTGACTCACAGCCATTGTGAATCTGCCATGGGCAAGTGGGGGCCGGGGGACACAAACTGGGCGGGTGGCAGCTTGCTTGGCACTGTGGCCGATTCCACTGGGATTGGCAGCATGCCGAGCGCAGAGGTTTCAGACACTGCCCCCAATCCAGCTTTTCACACCAAGATAGCCACTGCTGTAGCTGCAGCCACCACATAGAGTGGCTGCCAGGCAGAAGGGGCCCAGGGGCAGGGCCCTCCTTGGAGGTGCACAGGACTGAAGCTGCAGCAGCGGCTATCTTGAGCACAGGGAGCTGGGTCGGAAGCGGTGACCGAAACCTCTGTGCCCCATGCCCTGCCAATCCCAATGGAATCGGCCACATCGCCAATCAAACTGCCATCCGCCTGGCTTGTGCCCCCACCCCGCCACCACTGACTAACAGCCATAGTGCAGCTGCTGCAAGCGGCTTGCTTGTCCTGGCAGCCAATTCCATCGGGACTGGCAGCACGCGGGGCACAGAGCTTTCGACCACCACGTCTGACCCACCTCTCTGTGCTGAAGATAGCCACTGCTGCAGCTTCAGCCCCTGCGCCCGTTCTGCCCGGCAGCCACTCTATGGCAGCAGCGGCTATCTTGAAGTGGAAAGCCGGATTGGGAGCTCCTCTGTACCCCGCGTGCTGCCAATCCCGGTGGCTAAGGATGCTAACTTCCGGTTGGTTCGTTGGGAAATTTTTTTGCCTCCGGAGCTTCAGGAAAGCTTCTCTGAAGGGTCCGGAGGACAAAAGGCCTTTTTCAAGGCTGAAAATCAGCTGGGCAGCGCACATGTGCGCTGGAGCTGAAACCTGACAAAGTGTTCCATGCCCTCCAATATGTGCCATATCACCATCACGGGCATAGATCATTAAATGAGAAAAAGAGGAAGCTCAGGTAAGGAGCTCAGTGATATCATAGGGGATGGGGGAAACCCTGGGAAGCTCAGGGCAGACTCACATGATGTGTAGGAGAGAGCTGTAGTGCAAACTCAGGGAGACCAGGTAAAGAAGGTAGATACAAGTTTTGGGAAACTGGAGAAAGAATACTTCGAATGCTCAGGTCACAGAACAATACAAGCACAAGCCACGAAGTGCAGTGCAAAAAGTTTCTTGTCATGGCCAGAAGCTTCAGGAAGTGCAGCCTCTCTAGTCACAGGGCTTCCACTCTGCTGTCCTGCACTCCATCATCCCAACTGTACCAATGAAGGAGAATAACTGTAGCTCAGGCAAGATTAGCACTGATGATGTTAGCTTAGTTTGGCAATGAAATGTCTGCAAGGAAACAACCAAGCTCAGATAATGCCAAGGATCCCTGACCTTTACAGTCTTATTGCTCCCATTGCTGATGAGGTGTGCTGGCCAGCTCCTTTATGAGGCAGTTGCTGGCCACATGAGGCCATTTTCCTCAGGTCTTGCAAGGAAATTGCCATGAGCAACTTGGGAAAGAAAGCCGTGTGCAGTTAGCAGGCCAAGTCCAAAGCAGAAAAAAGAAAATGGCAAAAGTCAGCTAGGCTGCATTCTCTTTACTTATACATTGTATGTGCTGCTATATTGAGAAAAGAAATCTAATCCAACTTCTAATTTATAGGTCACAATTTTTATATTACGTTTCCAATTAACTATTATACTCTACATTTCTTTTCTCTTGATTGAAATTCTACGTGTCCTGGAATCCTTAGCAATAACAGTTACAATTCTGTCACTTGCAAAAATTGCAGTCTTTCTGACTCATTTTCATATTTTGTACATCAAATTGTCTGATCAGCTTGCTTGAATAACAGATCAGCATAACTGAAATGGGAAAATATGAAGTACACACGGATTGTTCAGGCATCTTTAGTAATTCCCAATGGAATATTGACTTTTCACCTGTACAATAATAATTTTATCCTGCTTTATTTTGTCATGCTTCTACTAAGCCTTAAGAACTTTTAGTCCACCTGGCCTATTTTGAAGGATCAAGCTTTCTCTTTTAAATTATTGAAATATTCACTACTATAGCTATAAAGAGCCACTGAAATTATGCTGATACAATGGTACCTCTACTTAAGAATGCCTCTACTTAAAAACTTTTCTAGATAAGAACCAGGTGTTCAAGATTTTTTGCTTCTACTTAAGAACCAATTTCTACTTAAGAACCTGAGCCTGGAAAAATTTCCTAGGAAATTTGAGTGTGGCACAAAGGCCTGGCCAGTTTCCTGCCATTCCCCCTTTAATCCCAGCCATATCCCTCTTTTCTAGGCTGCCAGAGGAGCATTTTGGTGGCGCTTAAATAGTCTTTGGCAGTCCAGAACAAATGGAGTATTTTCTTTTCTCTGGGCACTTGGAGAGGGAATAAACCACTTCACTGTAGTGACTCCCTCGTGCTGCCTCCCATACATCCGGTGCGAGGTTGCCTCCAGAAGTGTCTGGGCCCGGAAAGGCAAAAGGGGGTGCTTTGCCCCACCCTCAACTCGGCTTCAGCCAAACTGAGGAGTCACCACAGTGAAGGAAAGCAAACAAGCAAGAGGAGAGGGGAGCCCTTCAGCATGGGAAGGAAGAGGCAGCAGATAGCAGCAACAGCAGCAGCCACCTTTCGGTCAAAAGAGTGGGAGGTTCCCCCCTCTCACCTGCCTAGGTTTCTCTCTCTGGTGCAGTGTATGGGAGGCAGCCTCATGCCGGGTGTATGGAAGGCGTATGCTCCTTCTCGCCGCCTCAGAGTCCCTCTTTTTTTTTTAAAGCCTTAAAGTTTTGGATTTTTTTGATTCCCCTCACCTCACCTTCTTCCTACACCAGCGACTGTCCTCCTCCTCTTCTTCCTCCTCCTCCTCACACCCAAATTGCTATTGAATGCATTTCCCTTGTTTTATTCCATAGAGAACTAAATTTTTGTCACTAGTTGCCCTGCAATATTTTTTAGATGAACCATTTAAATAATTTTAAAGGTTCTTTAAATAAAAATGATTAAACTCTAGATTCCCACCCCACCCCCAAAAGAAAAGAGTTGAATTGTTCTTGCCTTGAAGGGGGAAATGTACTGAAAAACATCTCCATGACATTTCCATGTGATTCACGAAATTAGAATGCAACTGTGCTAATGCCAGTCCATCCACTTTTGTTCATTGTGTTTCACCAACAGATTTAATAATTTATACTGGTCACTCCAATATAACAAGCATTATGAAAGCCCCCATTTCACTCCACAGCATGGTGATGACAGAAGAGATTGATGGAGAGGTCATTACATCCATAGGAATATAAATCCTTAATATACAGACTGTGTATTACCTGGATGGCTTGCATCAACTCAGCTGAATATAATTACATTCTCCTGCATTCATTTGATCATAGATCAGAAAAGAAAGACCTTGACACATTTTGTTGTTGTTGTTTAGAACTTAGGATATATTTTTTTTAAGTAATGAAGATGGTTTAAGGTAGAAACCTGATATAACAGTTTTAACCATAATCCCACTGGTGTATTCTACATCTCCATTAATATATCATTGAATTTAGGAATTGTGAGAACCTTGGCCACCAATATTTAAATTACCTATTTTGCCTCTATACTATCAGTGGCTTCAGGCTGGGGAGGAAGCCAATTAAAATGACCTGAGTTACATGGAAGCTGCCACAAAGTGAAATGGAATAGATATGCTGTGTGTGGAAAACGTATCAAATATCAACGTGGGTAACAAATCTCAACAAAACCAGGAACCTAACCTAAATCCAATTGGTTTAAATCAAATAATGTTGATATTACATCAATGAAATCCAGAGGTGAGCTGCTAAGGTGACGTGTGCTCGATCCCGTGGCTCTGAGTGCTAGCAGAGTTCAGTGCAATTATGCTACTGCACCTGGCCAGATAGCAAAATCGTACTCTGACAGACAAGTGTGCCTATGTTTCGGTACGTTTTTTGCTTTCGTATGCGCGGAAGAAAAAAACCTGCCAAAACATGGGTGTACCTCCGTGTCTGCCCAGGTGCAATAGCATAATTGCGCTGGACTCTGCTACCACTCAGAGCCACGTGGCAAGCACACATCACAATTCCACCTTAGCAGCCCACTTCTGCTATTATCAAACAAAATATGAAAATTTGCAGACCAGAGAAAACAAAATAAACCATCCAATATTTTCTTCTTGACTTTTAGTTTCTTGTTATGTCCTAGGGTTTTGCCTCCTCTCAAGTGAGCAATTAGTCACTAATAGGCAAAACATGACACAATAAAAATGTCACTATTAAGGATGTTACAAGAGAGGACTACAGAATAAAATACAAGAGCTTAAAGAAAAATGTAGTAATACTTCCTTTAAATATGTAATATATAAACCAATTCAAGATAAGTTCTGATTCCAACTCATAGTATCAGTTAATCTAAAAATCATTGTCTAAACTGGCAAACAATCCTATATAGTACATATGTTAATATTCCATCATCAAAGTCAATTAAAGTAAAGAACATTAAACATATATATTGCTTTTTGCAGAGCTGCAAAATGTGGGGTGTGCAATAAACTGCTGAGAAAATAACTTTTGAGATGAAAGAAATTGGCCTAATTAAATCTGCCCTAGTATATATCTAATTCCTTTTATTTATAAATTTAATGGCAAAGTTCTTAACCCTGCTGTTCTGTTCGGGTCGTATGTGACCCGAAGCCAAGTTTGAGTCCCTGTAAAAAATTTTCCCTGCATATCTGAAACTTGAAATTTCATGTAGTTTCATCATTTCAGGGGTTCTCTCTAAGAGAATTTTTTTGGGGGGGTGGGGGGCTTAGTTTTTGCTGGGCAAAAAAAGTTACAAATCTTCTGTTCCCGGGTCACCCTGACCCGGACCGAAAACTCTTCATTTGCAGTGCTTATGTTTGGTCTTTTTGAAAGCTTTTTTCACTTGGAAAGTAGTCTGAACATTTCTGCACACAATGATATGAAAATTGAAATGAAAAAAGTAAATCTTATTGGTTTATTTTGCGGATATAATGCACGCCCCCCCGTTTTTGTGAAATTTTTTTCAATTTATGGATAGTTTTGCTTGCAAAATGCATTCTATTTTACTAAAGTTGGTGTGGGATTGGTAGCTTGAACATTTCTGAATATAAGAAAAATATAAAGGAACTGAAAAAAATGATTCTTATTGGTTTTTTAACATCAGAAATAAGGCCTCCCCCCTCCCCTTGGCTGCTTGCAACCATTTTCACTTTTTATTTTTTTATGCTCCAAATCCAAAATATTCTTTAAAATCTTAGGCATTCATTTACTCAATTTAACAATGCTGATCATCAAACAAATATTTGTCGAGGTGGGGGAAAAAAATTTTTTCTGGGCAAAAAAAATGTCACGTTTAGTCTGTTCGGGTCATATAGACACGGACCAAAATGATTTTTTTTAGGTACTTGAATTTGGTCTTTTTGAAAACTTTTTCAACTGGAAAACTAGTTTGAACATTTATGAACATAATGATATGAAAATTGAACTGGAAAAATTGAGACTTATATTTTTATTTTGATCAAAAAGCCCCTCCCCCATCCTTTTTTAATTTCGTGTCAATTTCTATTTTTTAAGGCTACAAATCCCTAAGGAATTTTCCCCCAAAAGGTTTGATATACTAAATTGAACATTTCTGAATATAAGAAAAATATAAATGAACTGAAAAAAATGGTTCTTATTGGTTTATTTTTGCCACAAAAGGGCCACCCCCCCTCGGCCTTGCTGTGTGCCATTATTGTCACTGTTTATACATATTTGTCTAGAAATATTTGGAATATCCTTTTGAAAATCAACCACATTGTAGCCAGAGAACTAATTTTATGAAACAAATCCATTTTACTAAAAAAAAGTATGTAAGTTTGAAATTAACAGCATAATTTTTATATAAATTGAAATAATTGAGGCATACTTTATGTGCAAAATAAACCAATATGCATCAATTTTTCCAGTTCAATTTTCATATCATTATGTTCAGAAATGTTCAAGCTACCAATCCCACACCAACTTTAGTAAAATAGAATGTATTTTTCTAGCAAAACTATCCATAAAGTGAAGACTATTTAAAAAAAACGGGGGGGGGGGCGTGCATTTCATCAACAAAATAAACCAATATGCATCAATTTTTCCAGTTCAATTTTCATATCATTATGTTCAGAAATGTTCAAGCTACCAATCCCATACCAACTTTAGTAAAATAGAATGTATTTTGCAGGCATAATTATCAATAAACCTAAAGAAAATTCACAAAAACGGGGGGGAGGCATATTTATGTGCAAAATAAACCAATAAGGATTAATTTCTTCAGTTCAATTTTCATATCATTGTGTGCAGAAATGTTCAGACTACTTTCCAAGTGAAAAAAGTATTCAAATTGACCAAACATAAGCACTGCAAATGAAGAGTTTTCGGTCCGGGTCAGGGTGACCCGGGAACAGAAGATTTGTTACTTTTCTTAAACAGAACAGCATTTAATACAGTTATTTGGTATTACAGTGATCCCCCGTTTATTGCGTCCCCAACCATTGCGAATAGGGTACTTCGCTATTTTTCAACCCGGAAGTCAAAAATACCATCTACGCATGCGTGCCGGGCACGCATGCGTAGATGGCAGCGGCTTCCCTGGGTCTTCCCCCTCTTGCTGGCGTCAGCGAGGAGTTTCCCCACCGCCCACGCAAACTCCTCGCTGCCGCCCGCCCTTCGCCCGCCCACGCCGTTCATTCTCGCCGCACGGGCCTGTCCACGCTGTCTCTCGGCGCTTTCCAGCTGAGTCCGGGAGCGAACTCGCTCCCCGACTCAGCTGGAAAGCGCCGAGAGACAGCGTGGACAGGCCCGTTCCTTGGCGCTGTCACTCGGGGCTTTCGTGCTGAGTCCGGGAGCGAACTCGCTCCCCGACTCAGCACGAAAGCCCCGAGAGACAGCGTGGACAGGCCCGTTCCTTGGCGCTGTCTCTCGGGGCTTTCGTGCTGAGTCCGGGAGCGAACTCGCTCCCCGACTCAGCACGAAAGCCCCGAGAGACAGCGTGGACAGGCCCGTTCCTTGGCGCTGTCTCTCGGGGCTTTCGTGCTGAGTCCGGGAGCGAACTCGCTCCCCGACTCAGCACGAAAGCCCCGAGAGACAGCGTGGACAGGCCCGTTCCTTGGCGCTGTCACTCGGGGCTTTCGTGCTGAGTCCGGGAGCGAACTCGCTCCCCGACTCAGCTGGAAAGCCCCGAGAGACAGCGCCAAGGAACGGGCCTGTCCACGCTGTCTCTCGGCGCTTTCCAGCTGAGTCGGGGAGCGAGTTCGCTCCCGGACTCAGCACGAAAGCGCCGAGAGACAGCGCCCCCCGGACCCCCAACCCGGGTTTGGGGGGTGGTAGGAAGCTCCCATTGTTGGCGGAGACCTTTTAAAACACTTGCGCGGCTTCCAGGACTCGGTTTGGAAGCCGCGCGAGTGTTTTAAAAGGTCTCCGCCAACAATGGGAGCTTCCTAGCACACCCCCCGAGCCCCCAACCCGGGTTTGGGGGGTGGTAGGAAGCTCCCATTGTTGGCGGAGACCTTTTAAAACACTCGCGCGGCTTCCAGGACTCGGTTTGGAAGCCGCGCGAGTGTTTTAAAAGGTCTCCGCCAACAATGGGAGCTTCCTACCACCCCCCCGAGCCCCCAACCCGGGTTTGGGGGGTGGTAGGAAGCTCCCATTGTTGGCGGAGACCTTTTAAAACACTCGCGCGGCTTCCAGGACTCGGTTTGGAAGCCGCGCGAGTGTTTTAAAAGGTCTCCGCCAACAATGGGAGCTTCCTAGCACCCCCCCCGAGCCCCCAACCCGGGTTTGGGGGGTGGTAGGAAGCTCCCATTGTTGGCGGAGACCTTTTAAAACACTCGCGCGGCTTCCAGGACTCGGTTTGGAAGCCGCGCGAGTGTTTTAAAAGGTCTCCGCCAACAATGGGAGCTTCCTAGCACACCCCCCGAGCCCCCAACCCGGGTTTGGGGGGTGGTAGGAAGCTCCCATTGTTGGCGGAGACCTTTTAAAACACTCGCGCGGCTTCCAGGACTCGGTTTGGAAGCCGCGCGAGTGTTTTAAAAGGTCTCCGCCAACAATGGGAGCTTCCTAGCACCCCCCCCGAGCCCCCAACCCGGGTTTGGGGGGTGGTAGGAAGCTCCCATTGTTGGCGGAGACCTTTTAAAACACTCGCGCGGCTTCCAGGACTCGGTTTGGAAGCCGCGCGAGTGTTTTAAAAGGTCTCCGCCAACAATGGGAGCTTCCTAGCACCCCCCAAACCCGGGTTGGGGGCTCGGGGGTGTGCTAGCGAGCCTCCCATGTCGGCGGGGATGTTTTAAAACACCCGCGCGACTTTCCAATGAGTCCCGAAGACAACGCGTTTGTCTTCGGGACTCATTGGAAAGTCGCGCGGGTGTTTTAAAACATCCCCGCCGACATGGGAGGCTCGCTAGCACACCCCCGAACCCCCAACCCGGGTTTGGGGGTGTGCTAGTGAGCCCCTCATGTCGGCGGGGATGTTTTAAAACACCCGCGCCGCCCCCAATCTTAGGCTCCTCGCTAGCGCTGCGGAAGTAAAAACACCCTCTGCACATGCGCAGAGGGTGTTTTTACTTCCGCAGCGCTACTTCGCGAAAACCCGCTCGTTGCGGGGGGTCCTGGAACGGAACCCTCGCAAAGAGCGGGGGATCACTGTATATTCCGGTTAATATGTTCTTTTCTTGGATAAAAACTTGTGTAAAATATTCATTTATTTATAATTTGTGTTGGAAGGGACCCTGTGGGTCTTCTAGTCCAACCTCCTGTTGGTGAAGGAGACCCTATACCATCCCAGACATATGGCAGTCTAGTCTCTTCTTGAAGGTCTCCATTGTTGGGGAGTTCACAACCTCCACAGGTAGGCCATTCCACCGGTTAATCACTCTCACCGTCAGAAAGTTCTTCCTTATTTCTAGGTTGAATCTCTCCCTTGATCAACTTCCATCCGTTGTTCCTTGTAAAGTTGCAGAAAGATCTCTTGACTATTTCTATGTTCCAGCCTTCTCTGATTCTATTTGCTCTGATGTTCTTCCTTGTTGCCTTCTCAAAGAGCCAACACATTGCAGAAACCTACACTTTCCCCTCCAGATAAAATTCAAAAATCAGCAAACCATGGGAAAATTAAAATGCAGTTGAACTCAGAGAATAGAAAGTTTTTAATAATTTTAAAGTGGGAACTGTTGTAAGTGCTCCACATCCGGCTCAGCTGGTCATGGATTTCGAGGACCAGGAGACAGATAAGTACTGGCATTGCAGGCCAGTGTTTTTGTTACCTGAGTCTGAGAGTAAGAGTGAAGGGGAGTTGGAGACTGGGGAACCACCAGGGACTGTAGAACCCCCAATTATGGTATTTTCTGACTCAGAGGATGGTGGGAAATTTGAGGATCGGGACACTCTGTTAGATGCAAGGGTAAGGAGAATGAGATCTAGGCATGAATATCTGACAAGAAAGGGTTCTTGGCATTAAATAGATCTATGGGACATTTGGCCACACCTTGGCACTATATAAGGATAGGCTGATGGGAAAGGGTGTGTGGCAAGCAACATTCTCCATCATGTGAGAATGCGAGATTTCTTCTGCTTCCATGGACTTTGATTCCTGCCTGTTGCCTGAACTGTTAAAATCACTGGACTGTGAGTATAGTTCAAATCACCAGAGACACATCAGTAGCGGAGATTTATGACTCTATCTGGCTAGCATCTCAGACTTTCCTTATATCCTGCTAATTAGAGAAACATGGCCCCATTAACTTTGCTTGCCAGAAGATCGCAAAAGATGATCACATGACCTTGGGACAATGCAATTGTCATATATAAGAGTATGCAATTGTCATACGTAAGAGCTTGGGTGGCACAGCATGTAGAGTGCTGTACTGCAGGCCACTGAAACTGACCACTAGATCTGTAGGTCAGCAATTCAAATCTCATCACTGGCTCAAGGTTGACTATTTCTATGTTCCAGCCTTCTCTGATTCTATTTGCTCTGATGTTCTTCCTTGTTGCCTTCTCAAAGAGCCAACACATTGCAGAAACCTACAATTCAAATCTCATCACTGGCTCAAGGTTGACTCAGCCTTCTATCCTTCTGATGTGGGTAAAATGAGGACCCGGATTGTGGGGGCAATAGGCTGGCTCTGTTAAAAAGTGCTATTGCTAACATGTTGTAAGCCGCCCTGAGTCTAAGAAGACGGGTGTCATAAAAATCGAATAAATAAATAAATATATGAACCAGTTGTCAAACATCTGAATTTTGATTATGTAGTCTAACTGTATAATAAGCAGCTGCTGTTCAAGGGGTTACATTCCTGCAAAGGAGAAAAACAGATGTTTGAAGGGAGCAGAAAGGATAGGGCAATGCCTGCACTGCTGCTTCAAAGATCCAATCATAGAAAGCCAAGCTTTACATGTTGGGAAGGCATCTCTGTACTCAACATTCATTGATGTACACATGCAGTCTTCCCTCTGCAGACCTCTTTCTTCAATGCCCTTCCTTTGCTTCCTTTGAATAAGATTGCCTTCCAATTGCAGAAAAGCTGCCCCCTTTGCTTTTTACCTCAGAAATTCAGAGGGACATTGGCTAATCTTTCCAGGGAACATTGGCAGCATCCTATTCATGTTCACTGCTGCTCATTCAACCAGGCTTGGAAATGTGAGGCCCTGATCCTTCCATTCAGAGAGTGCCTTCTCTGGATTTAACAAAATAGAAATAGTATATTTTAAGGAGTAAACAATTCAAAGTTGAGGGTGGAAGCAGTTTTCAAGGAAAAAAATGATTCATTTGTGCACAAAATTTGTGTATATTCTTAGTGTCATGGTGGATTAAATTCATATCTGGAAACAAATATATCTTTGCCAATCAAACCTCTGGAAAAACAGGTTTATACCTTATTAGAAACATTTCATTGCAACTTATCATAGTTTCTATAGGAAAATAAAATATATTTTGCTAGTGTTGTAAAAACTACAAGGTATTTTTTATGTGATGCTTACAGTGGTTTTATGTAATGATCAGCAAGGGAATATTCTGTTCATATTCAATTTTCAGCAATATTTTCAATGGGACTATATTGAGAAAAGATTTTTTTTAAAAAAAAATTAAGTTAATAAAAAATAGATAAATAATGGTAGAATGGTGTTAGCTGTTGAATTCTCTATTGAATTCCTCCATTAAAAAAATAACACTTTGATATTTATCTTGCTCTAAACAACCAAATCATATCTTTATTACACTGGCTACTTGGTTCTCAGGAGCATATTATGAAAGAAGAGCTGTTAAAAGGAAAAACACATTTACCCTGGCCTTTTACCAACATTTCAGAAAGCTACTGAAACATTCTGTGCAAACATTTGACAAGATTACATAAACCATTCAATGCTTAAGTGAACCTGTTTCTGACAATAAAAGCGGCAACACTGAAAACATGGAAAGTTAAGTACAGTACTTTTCCTAAACAAACAAAAAGATATACTGTACATACTAAAGTCAACAGCAATACAGTGTTCCCTCGATTTTCGCGGGTTCGAACTTCACGGAACGTCTATACCACGGTTTTTCAAAAATATTAATTAAAAAATACTTTGCGGATTTTCCCCCTATACCATGGTTTTTCCCGCCCGATGACGTCATATGTCATTGCCAAACTTTCGTCTGCCTTTAAAAAACAATTTTTAAAATAAACTTTAATAAATAAACATGGTGAGTAATAATCTAAATGGTTGCTAAGGGAGTGGGAAATTGTAATTTAGGGGTTTAAAGTGTTAAGGGAAGGCTTGCGATACTGTTCATAGCCCAAAATAGTGTATTTACTTCCGCATCTCTACTTTGCGGAAATTTGACTTTCGCGGGCGGGCTCGGAACGCATCCCCCGCGAAAATCGAGGGAACACTGTAGTCCCAGTAAATAGATTTTCCAGGTTCCATTTAAGTGATCATTATACATCTTTATATTTATAACACAAATGTAACCATGCAGATAGAAGAAGTCAATCAAGGGCAGGTTAAGAAAAAATGGATGGAAACTAATCATGGAGAGAAGCAACCTGGAATTGAGGAGAAACTTCATAACAGTGAAGACAGTTAACTAATGGAACAGCTTGCTCACCTCATAACACAGTTTTATGTCACTTTTCTTAAAATTTCACAAATTATGCTACCAAATTGTACCACTGAAATGTGGATGCTTAATTGAAAAGAGATCCTAAAAATTGAAAAAGGAAAATAATTAGGATCATATATGGCTTTCAATTAGATTAATTATGTATACAATGTGCTTATGTACTGTATATAATGAAGAAGCACTGTCTGGTATCCATGAGTCACAAAGCTGTGGTGGTTATGATGCAAACACCATATCTTTTTTAGTTTCATCAGGCAATGGGATGAAAAATGTATAACATCAGCATTTGCATGATAGTGCTTGTGTACATGCCGTAACTTTCTTTCCTTGCTCCACAAAAGCCATTGCCTAACTCTATTGGCAATAAATCTGGCTGGATATATCCTCTATTCTGGTGATATAAATGGGAGAAGATCTTTTACATCTGTTGTCACTACTCTTAAAGCTCTTGTGTCATTATTATTCTAAATAAAGGACTAAATAGAAGAGACATTAAATGAATGTTGCTCTTGTTGTTGTTATTCTCATCACTAGCCTGAATCAATCAATCTACTGCAGGACGAAGGCTTCCTATCTATCTATCTGTCTGTCAGCAGCCGCAGGGAAGCAAATCACAGTGGAGTATCATAGGATGGAGATGGAACCATGGCCTACTGAAACACTTTTCCTTGAGGCTACCATCTGTACAACTGTTTAAGGCGTTAGTGATTCTGAGGAGACTAGAAGTTTCACAGAAATACAGTATTTATTTCTTTGCTATGGCTTATATGCCACTCAATCCAATAAGAGTCAAAGTCTTAAAATAATGACATCAATTCCCAATAAACATATGAGCCAGCATTATCAACATTAAACCACAATGTCTTGAGGTACACCTACAGCTGCTGCCTGGACAGTGGGAACACAGTGGGGTGGCAAAAATGTAGCTCCACCTCAGAGCACCCAACTTGCACTGAAAGATGTTTTTTTTTATATAAATATATTTTGTATTGGTTTTGCACATAAAGATACATAAACAAACATAAAACAGTGCACAGTGCATGTGCCCATCACCCAACTGACAATACCACCACCACCACCACCAATTGCAGGGGGTTCAAATATTTACTATGAAAGATGTTGAACGAAAATGCAGGGCATCCTGTTCAGAGACTGCTGAAAAACATTATGGAGTAAGTGATATTGCTATTTTTCACACTTCCAACCAATACAGTATCTCCATTGGTCATGTGATCAAAAATCAGACGCTTGGCAATATAGTTGCTGTTTCCCAGAGTCATGTGATTACCTTTTAAGATCTTCTGGTAAGCAAAGCTATGGGAAAACCAAATTCATTTTACAACTATGTTATCAACTTAACAGCTGCACTGATTCACTTAAAAACTGTGGCAAGAAAGGTCACAAAATTAAAGCAAATGTTTTACTTACCAACACAAATTTTGAGCTCAATTGTGGTCACAAGTTGAGGATTATTTATTTATTTAATGGATTTCTATGCCGCCCCTCTCCGAAGACTCGGGGAGGCTTGCAACATATAATAAAAATAATAAAATGCAATGGCAAATCCAATTAATTAACTAAATAACTGACCTAAAATCCCTAATATTTTAAAAATCAATTGTACACATTCAGATTTCAGCCATTCATAACACTCATTGGCCAGAGGGCCTAACATTTGATTGCTCCAAGTCTGATGACATAAATGAGTCTTAAGACTCTTACAGAAGGTGAGGAGGGTGGTGGCAGTGCGAATCTCTGGGGGGAGCTGAGTCCAGAGGGCTGGGGCCCCACAGAGAAGGCTCTTCCCCTTGGCCCCGCCAAGCGATACGGGACCTTGTGAAGGCCAACTCTGTGGCATCAAATCGGTCGCTGAGATTCATATGGTAGAAGGCGGTCCCGCAAGTAATCTGGCATGATAGAAACATAGAAACATAGAAGATTGATAGAAGAAAAAGACCTCATGGTCCATCTAGTCTGCCCTTATACTATTTCCTGTATTTTATCTTAGGATGGATATATGTTTATCCCAGGTGATGCCATGTAGGGCTTTATAGGTCATTACCAATATTTTGAATTGTGTCTGGAAACAATTGGCAACCAATTATTATTATTATTATTATTATTATTATTATTATTATTATTATTATTATTATTTATTAGACTTGTATGCCACCCCTCTCCGGAGACCCGGGGTGGCTCACAAAATACAGTACAAAACAATATGTATACAAATCTATTAGTTAAAACTGTAAGCTAAAATCCCATAATCTTAAAAAGCAGTCAATTTACTCAATCACATCTGCACATAACATTTAATGGTCAGAGAAGGAAGGGGCATGATCTAGCTACCCCGTGCCCGGCGACATAGATGGGTCTTAAGGCTCTTGTAAAAGGCGAGGAGGGTGGGGGCAGTGTAAATCTCTGGAGAAAGCTGATTCCAGAGGCCAACTCTGTGGGACCTTATCGGCCGCTGGGATTTGTGCGGCAGAAGGCGGTCTGCAGAGTGTTGGAGAAATATGGGCATGTCTGGGAAGGCCCGTGACCACTCGCTCAGCTGCATTTTGCATGATTTGAAGTTTCTGAACACTCTTCAAAGGTAGCCCCATGTAGAGAACATTGCAGTAGTCGAATCTCGAGGTGATAAGGGCATGAGCAACTGTGAGTAGAGACTCCCTGTCCAAATAGGACCGCAACTGGTACACCAGGCAAGCCTGAGCAAAAGACTCCCTAACTATATAGTCCTACAGTTTGTGTTTTTTAAGGGTTCTGCAACCCTCTCCCATTGATGAGAGCTATTTTTCTTTTTAATTCACTGGAGACAGATGGATTCCTTTGGCCTTTAGTCCCTTAGAAAATTTGTTAAGGATATCCCTAAAGAGCAGCACTGAGTGGAAGTGTATGGCTAAATATATTCAACTCCCCCCCCTGCCCCCTCAGTATTCTGTTTTAGGATATTTAGTAAAGGTTTTGTGACTAAATGTGGAAGGAGCCCACCTAATTGCAAAGAACTGGTTTTGATAAACAACACTACAGTGACAAGGTTGAAAAGATGGAACCAGAAGTCAGAATCGAAGCTAGAATATCTTTCCTTCCCTGTAACCCCCACTGTCTATCTATCTGTCTGTCTGACTTTCTGTCAGTCTGTCTGTCTGTCTGTCTCTCTCCTCTCTCTCCTTCAATTCTAGATACCCATAAGGTTAACTGGTAATCAGTGCATTTATTGCTGCTTCTGTAAACCTAGAAGATCTCATCATAAGATGAGCTTTCATATTCAGTACCAGGTAAAACCTCTGTGTGGTCTTCACGTGCATTGCAGTATTAAGGCAAGAATGAGCCTTCTGATCCAGAAAAATCATGTAGAATCAAGATGTGGAAAGGGCCTTATACATGGAACTGTAAAATCATTTCTAAAGTTATAGGTGGAATTTCCCTGTTATCACAAGGTTTCTGATTCCATAGCTATATTTCACCTAGATCTGGATCTAGCTCCTAGTAACCTGTCAGTACTGGGATAACACCTTTCGCTGCATGGCATTTTCAGAGAAAGGTCAAGACACATAGTTGATGATTGTCCAAGTTTTATCACTTTATCAACAAAACAATCCATATGGTTTCAGTGCCTATCTCAAGCTTGCAACTAGACTGGAAGGAATATTTGATAATTTCCAATATTCTTCACAATAATTAGATTACCACTTTCCTTACGCCCTTACCTAAAAATAGGATACTGGAAACTGGATAATAATTATCCAATTGCTTGGTACAATTTTCTTGTGATCAAAGCATAAAGTAAAAAATGAATTCTCTTTATTCTAGTCTATGACCATAATAAAAAAGCTGATTTCATTTGAATCTCTGTCTCTATACCCGTGTTTCCACTTTCACCTAGGGCTTATTCTCACTGCCAATTCACCATTACCAGAATGGCTAGGCAGCTGATATTTCTGCAGGACAAAAATGAATGTCCTCACTTAATTCACAATTCACTGGGACAAATGAGCACCAGGTTTTTGTGCTCCACTTCTGAAACACATTTTTCCATGTTATGTCACTTTTGTCTATTTTGAGTACTCCTCTTTAGTTTGTTGCAGGCTAACTCCAGCAGCTCATGGCCTACTTTGCAGATTTAACATAGTAACAGAGTTGGAAGAGACCTGGCAGGTCATCTAATCCAACCCCCTGCCCAAGCAGGAGACCCTACATCTGCCTTTACCTAGGATTGAACTCACAACTTCCTGATTTTGAGGCAAGAGTTCCACTTGTAGGCCACAGCAGCTGGATTATGAAAATGTCAATTATTATTATTGATTACAATAATCAATTAATTAATATCTCAATAAATAGAAAATTCAACCACAATTTCAAATGGAAAATTGACATTTTAGATCAAAATATTTTAAAAATGCTAAATTGGCATTCTCACAAATCTGTCCTCAAGACACACATAAAAACAGACTTCATCTGCATATCATTTAAAAGTGTTCAAAGAAATACCCATCTGGTTCAGTTCCAAGCTGGGAGAAAGACACTGGAAACAGGGAAGCTGATTGGAAAGATGATTTAATGATGAAGCAGAACCACATGGGTTCTGGTCAGGGGTGGGCGATAGTGGGGAACACAGTGGGGTAGCAAAAATGGAGCTCCACCCCAGAGCACCCAATTTGCACTGAAAGATATTGAAAGAAAATGCATAAGCCATGCCCACAGTGTGGTAGTAAAAATTTTGGTAGCCCTTCACTGGTTCGGGTACAGTTGACCACATGGAGTTGAGAGGGGGACGGTTATACTTTCCCTTGGACTTTGCACTCAAGCTTACTATTCATGTGCAAAAACATGTACTGTATTCTATTGACTGTTGTCAGACTCCCATGGGGCCATGTGGGGGTTATGTAGGACTGATTGCTGACTCTATAGACAAAGTACAAATCCTAGGTAATCTGAGTCTGAGCTAAATTTCATTGAGGTTTCTGAGGATGATGCAACAAAGGGGCTTGTGTCCTGAAAGGGTGTTGGGTAATTCCCATTGTGGCTTAATGGCCTTTTCCTGTGTTAGATCTTGGGTGATGGCATTTGCTTATGAATAGAGCTACCTAGATACTTGGCTCCTTTCAATAAACTCTTTATCTTAAGTGCTGACATCTGCTGTGGGACACTAAGGAAGGTGGGGGTTGCTTTCTGCCTCTAAAAAAATATTTCTCCATTTCTCATTTAGGAAAATATAATATTCTGCCTTTGAAAATATCCCTCAAAATATTTCATTCTTCTAGGAGGGTACATGCTGACTGACCCCCAAGCCAATGAAGGACAGATGAGGTGTATTTTTTTAGTTTTGTTTAATTTAATTGTTCCATTTGCTCACAGGCTACAGTTCTAAACATGACAAATTAATATAATTATCTGAATAAACAAAGGTTCCCTGAATAAGAATTCTTAATTTTTAAAAGCAAGATTAACTTATTCTTAACTGCTTCTCACACATTTATTACACTCCTTAAAAGCATCTATATGCAAGTATGTATCATTGTAGGTCTTTATAGGAAAATACGGAAACTACTCATAAATGTCTGCCGATTGAGAAATAGGTCAGAAATTGGGTATTAACCCTGGTATTCTCCTTGGGTCTAAAAGGACATGAAATGAAGTTTGAGACCCTGTAAAAAAATTTCCTTGCATATCTGAAACTTGAAATTCCATGACCTTTTCTCATTTGAGGTTCTTTCTAAGGGTGGTGGGGTTTTTTGGGTGTGTGTGTGTGTGTGTATAGTTTTTGCTGGGCAAAAAAAGTTACCAATGTTACCCTCCGGGTCCTTTAAGACCCGGAGTATAAAAGGGTTGGTTCAAGCTACTGGAATGGAAACTGCAGTTTAATGTTTCCAAATGTAAAATAATGCACTTGGGAAAAAGGAATCCTCAATCTGAGTATTGTATTGGCAGTTCTGTGCTAGCAAAAACTTCAGAAGAGAAGGATTTGGGGTAGTGATTTCTGACAATCTCAAAATGGGTGAACAGTGCGGTCAAGTGGTAGGGAAAGCAAGTAGAATGCTTGGATGCATAGCTAGAGATATAACAAGCAGGAAGAGGGAGATTGTGATCCCGCTGTATAGAGTGCTGGTGAGACCACATTTGGAATACTGTGTTCAGTTCTGGAGATCTCATCTACAAAAAGATATTGCTAAAATTGAACGGGTCCAAAGACGGGCTGCAAAAATGGTGGAAGGTCTTAAGCATAAAATTTATCAGGAAAGACTTAATGAACTCAATCCGTATAGTCTGGAGGACAGAAGGGAAAGGAGGACACGATCAAAACATTTAAATATGTTAAAGGGTTTCTTCCCACTGGTGGCTCCCAGGCAGGATTGACCGTGGCATCTTTGCCACTGCTGCTGAAGAAATCCTCCAGGAAAGAGAGTAGCTCGTCGAGGAGATGTCATCACCCCTGCTTTGCCTGGTTGCCAGGAAGGAGAGGCGCCCTGGTCAATGAGCTGCTCTCCTTCCTGGAAGATTTCTTCCCACTGGTGGCTCCCAGGCAGGATTGACCATGGCACCTTTGCCACTGCTGCTGGTGCTGGTGCAGCAGCAGCGGCAAAGGCGCCCTGGTTAATCCCACCCGGGAGCCACCAGCAGGAAGAAATCCTCCAGGAAGGAGAGCAGCTCATTCATCGGGGCGCCTCTCTTTCCTGGCAAGTGAGCCAAGCAGCAGCGATGTTGTCTCTCTGACGAGATGCTCTCCTTCCTGGGTAGGGTGGTGGGATTCGGCTGCTGCATATGCGCAGAAGCTGGATCTCGCATGCACCTCTGACGGTGACAAAGCTGCACATGCAGTTTCATTTCCACCAGTGGAATGGCGTTCCATGCCATTCCACTTGCTGCCCAACCCTGTTGGCATCAACTCCACCGTCTCTGATGACTTCGGTGCCCTGGCTACTGAATTTGCTGACATCTTCGAGGAATCCCTGGGTAAATATTATGGCACCCCATTATCTGAACTTAGACCCCCAGGTGGCTCCCATTAATTTAAAACCTACACGTATGCCCTTTGCACAAAGGTTGATGTAAACTTGATAAATTAATATCTTGGGGCATCCTTGAACCCACCTGTCATGGGAGATGCATATTGTTATTCCCATCAAGCCAGATGGCTCAATTCTCATCTGTGCTGACTATAAGTGTTCCCTGAACAAGGCTTTATAAGCACATCTTACAGTACCAGTAGTCCAGCACCTCCTCCATTCCTTAGGCCAGGGCTCCATGTTTGCCAAATTGGACATGGCACAAACTTATCAGCAGCTCCCAGTGGATGAGCTCCTAGTGGATGAGGTGACAGCAGACTCCCAGACATTTGTCACCCACCAAGGAGTTAAGTGCCGCTGTCTTCAGTTTGGCCTGAGTGTAGTCCCTGGTCTATTCAAAAATCTGATGGAACAGTTGCTGCAGAGGTTGTCAGGCATCATCCCCTACTTCGATGAGAATGCGTGGAAGTGAATTCACATGAGGGGATGCATGCACATGTGCAAAATGTCACGATGTGAACCGGTGACAAAGTTAAGTGGAATCCATCCCTGTCTTAAAGGTATCATCGCAGGATGTACACTGTTCCAAGTAAAGCTTCCTTTTGCAATTGATGGTGATTTTGTCATTCTACAATCATTCTACTTCCATTTGCAGGTTTTGTGATTCTGCTTTCTCCAGATAATGTAATAATGTAATCATTATTAGCTTTATTATCCTGCATGTATACGTATGTATTGTCCATACATACCTCAATAACTTTGTGATGTGAGTTAAGCCAAGACATAGTGTCTGACTCCAAGTATTACTAAGGAAGGCTCATAGTCCCCTGGTTTCTAAACCAGTAACTTCATAACACAAAACCATTCTTCATAATACTTTATAATAATACAATACAATATTTTACATTAGATAACCTTGTGAGACACAGCCCAAGAAGCATCCATCCTTTACAGTATTTAATCATATTGTAACAGAAGAAAAATGAATAAATTACAATGTCTGAGAAGTAATAGAAAGCAGAATCTCTAATAGCTACTTTTACCAATTTTGATTCAGAGTTAAAAAAGAAAAGCTTATTTTTTTAAAAAAAATAACCTTGTTTATTTTCAAAGGAAACATTAATTTTTATGCACTTGGAGCAAGTCATATATTTTGAAAAATATCTTAAAATTGAAAAAAGCATACATAATTTTCAAACAGAATTAAGACAGGTAAGTTATCATCACAAATTTAAAAATAAATTGAGAATACAAGACAAAAACCCATGCTGTTTATCATTAAAGTTTGCATTCATGTAGGCTTTGAATAAAGCATTTTAAATTTTTCATAGTTAACATAAATTACAGTATTTTGGTTTTTAGTGGGCAGTTAGCATAATGGATACTGTAATATTTTCAGTATGTTCCATTTTTCATCTTCTTGAACTATCAACAACTTTGAGTGTACTATACTAATAAGTATACATCATAATATTTTTGTATATAACTATTGTATATTATTAATCCTGAGGATATTTTCAGGTAAGTAGGTTTATATGCAAAGCATATCTTTAAAAAGACAGACAAGAGAACACACCAAAAACTCATTATCATAGAAGGAATGTTTGTTCCATAATTCTCCAGAGCCAGATTTTTTTTCCAAAGTAGAAAATAGTTGTATTGCATTCATTCAACAGCTTAAAAAACCCAGATAGCAATTAATTTTAAGCCTAAAATGAAATATTTTTTCATAGGTGAAATAGGTGTTGAAGAATACCAAGACTGTCAGCTTCTTTAAAATGCTTTTATTCTTGGTAGTAAAGCATACCGTTGCAGTTGTGACTTCAGCTCTCGGTGCAACTGACTGAAACAGTGTCAGCTTGCCGCTTTTATACTTTTATTTTCCCGCTTAAATGCAACTGTCACCAACTTAAATTTTCCCGGTCAACTTTGACCCAATCACATTCAACATGTCTGATTCAACTATTTACATTAACTCAATACATATTCAACAGATGTGAGAAGTACCGTATTTTTCAGTGTATAAGACGCATCTTTTTAGTTCAAAAAGGTGTGTCAAAAAATGGGTGTGTCTTATACACCAAATGTTGGATGGTGGTCAGCAGTGGCAGTGGCAGCTGTCCCTGAGGTGCCCAGCAGAGGTCAGCAAAGGGGCTCCAAGCAAAGCTGCCTCAGCTCAGGAATTCCGGAGCTGGCACCCTCTGCTTGGAGCGCCTTTTCTGACTGCTGTACCATCCCAAAGGTGCCCCCGAAGGCGGGAGATTGCCCATGCCCACCTTTCCTTCCCCCTCCTGCTGCCCCCACTCCTGCAATGGAAAGGCAGCTGAGGGGAAAGATGCAAATAGATAAGAATAGATTAATGGGGGGGGGGATAACATGTGTTCCCAGTTTATAACTTCCTGCTAAATCTTGCAGCTTCTTAAAGCCTTCTCTCTCAAGGAAAATGGGAGTTTAGCTGTATATTTAGTGCTCTAAAATGAGGGTCTCCAACCTTGGCAAGTTTAAGACTTGTGGACTTCAAATGCCAAAGTTCATCAGCCAGCAGAGGTCGCTGAGGAACTCTGGGAGTTGTAGTCCACAACTCTTAAAAGTTGCCAAGGTTGGAGACCCTTGCTCTAGAAACACTCCTTTTAAGGAGTATTTCAGGTTTATCATCATCACCATATATTTCCATGCACTTCATTTGAGAAAATAAGAGTAGACAAGAGAGGGGTCTTTGAAAACCTCATGGTATAGTAGTAATAAGGCAACCTCAGCAGGGAACTGTAATTGTAAATGATTCTATCACTGATCATTTCTTTCACTAAAGGAACAACTACCAAAATGAATTGTCCTCATTTGTTTGTTTTGTTTGTTTGTTTGAGTTAGGGGTTAGGAGTGCAAGAGTCTTCAAATCTAGCAAGTTTAAGGCTAGTGGACTTCAATTCCCATTTCTGAGCTAGCATGACTGGTGGAGGAATTCTGGGAATTGAAGTCCACAAGTCTTAAAGCTGTCAAGTTTGAGGACACCTGAGTTAGAGGTTAGGAGTGCAAGGGTCTTCAGACCTGGCAAGCTTAAGGCTTGTGGACTTCAATCCCCATTTCTGAGCTAGCATGACTGGTGGAGGAATTCTGGGAATTGAAGTCCACAAGTCTTGAAGCTGTCAAGTTTGAAGTTTGTAAAAAGTGTACATGGTTTTAAAAAGTATACATGGTTGTAAAAGGTATTCTGCTACACTGGTATTTTATTAAAAAATATAATACTACACCATTTGGTTCAGAATACTTTTTTCCTTGTTTTCCCCCTCTAAAATCTAGGTGCGTCTTATACACCAAAATAAGGTATGTTGAGACAAATTTGAAATAAATTGTTAGTTCCTGTATGAGCATAGCAACTTTTTAGTATTCCTGTAATGCTACCTATTAAAGCATATATATTTAAAGCCAAATGAAAAAGCTTCTGCTTAATGATCAAATCATTTCATCATTAATGTGATTCCTGTACAGTCAGACTTTTTGTGAGGCTTGCAAAGCAAACCATGGAAAAAGATTTGCTTGCTTTAATGAGCAGCAGAGATGCTGAGTTTGTTCTTGTATGAATCCCAAAACACTTGCTCCAAATAATTTTTGAAGCAGACACTGTGGGAGTAGCTTTATGCACCAAAATATGCATCTGGGAAGAAATAAAATAGAATAATCCACAGAGGGATTTCTGGAGAAAGGTGGTTGCCTTAAAAAGTGGGAAACTTTAGTAGAAAATTGTACTTAGACAGAAAACCAAAACATCCTCTAATTATATTCTTAGTAGAGAATGAAATATCATATAGTCTGCTCCCTTTCTTCATCCAGAAAAAATTGCAACCATAACCAGAAATCTGAAGGAGTAATAGATGCACCTATCAATAGGTGATTTTTTAATCCAAGCATAAAAAGAAAAGCTGCAACAACAGCCACAACAAGCTGCCAAACACACACTTTATGTTGCAATGAGAATGAGAGAGAAAAGGAAAGAGAGAAATTCTCAGAATTATCTATATCTTTAACATGTGCATTGTGCAATATACATAATTTCCTGATAATTCTTCAGAAACAAGGCATATTAGCAATGGTTTCAAGAAAGAAGGTAGAGAGAAACTATTTATTATTCATTTTTAGTTTAGGGACACAATTCAAAATTCCAAAAATGGAGCAATCCTATTTAGATCATTTCATTCTCACTTGATGTCAGATTCAAAACAAGATGCTGAAAATAGATTCTCATTCTGCTAGTAAGTTATATAAAAAAAGATATACAGTGGTATCTCTACTTAAGAACTTAATTCGTTCCATGACCAGGTTCTTAAGTAGAAAGAGTAGAAGATGAGGTGCGGGGAATCCAAAAAATCCAAAACTTTAAGGCTTAAAAAAAGAAAAAGAGAGACCCTGAGACAGCGAGGAGGAGCACGCACCTCCAATACACCTGGCACTAGGCTGCCTCCCATACACTGCCTCCTAAACACTGGCTGCTGCTGCTGCTACCTGCTGTCTCTTCCTTCCCATACTGAAGGGCTCCCCTCGCCTCTCGCTCGCTCGCTTTGTAGCTGGCACCTTTCCTTCGCTGTGGTGAGTCCTCGGCTGCCCAGAGCAAAGGGACCATTTCTTTTCTTTGGGCACTGGCAAAGGTTTATTCCTTGTCCAAGCGCCCAGAGAAGGGCAGCGCCGGACTTACCCGGCAGGCAGGCTTTGCTGGAGGGACCGGGAGACACGGTCCCTCATGGCGGCCGCCATTTTGGATCCCGGGCGAAGTCTCGCGATGCGAGACTTCGCTCGGGAGATCAGGGCCTGATTGGCCAGGCCCTGATTGGTCCGGGCGGGGCCTGCTTGCCCTATATAAGGGCGAGCAGGCCCGGGGCTCTCCCTTTTCGCCCGGACTGAGCTTCTGAGCAGACGTTCGGTCGTTCTGCTCCGGCGGCCATTTTGTTTGGCGACCTCGTGCGAGGCGCCATTTTGTGGCCTGTGGTGTGGCGAAAAGCCTTTTACAGCATCAGCGGAGCCAGCATCGGCTGGGCTCCGCTCCGGTTTGGAGCCTCATTGTTCCTTTTCGAGGGAGGGAGGTGCTGCCTTCTGGTGGCCTCGCGGGCCCGCGGGGGTCGCTGGGTGGCTTGAGGCCTGGGATAAAGGCCTGGTGTTGGGCCTTGCGCCCATTGGAAGGGGGGATTAGCTTCCTGGGTGGGTTTGCACTACTGAGGCCTGCTGTTTCGGGCAGGCCTTGTTCAAGTGGTGCAGGGCCCGTTGGGGGAGGGCTTGGTCCCGCCCTATTCCTTATTGTGTAAAATTAGATTTTGGTGGTATGGCCCCTAAAAAGCGGCCGGCTAAGGCCCTCCCGGCCCAACCTGTGGTGCGGCCTAGGAGGGCTGCCAGGCCGTCTGCCCGGGCTCGGGCGGCGGCAGAGGGGCCCCCGGGGGGGATCCCGGTGGGGGGGTGGTAGGGTTTATGCCCACAGTCCCTCAACCCGAGGTGTCCCCTTCTCTCCTGGGCCAGGGTCCTGGAGCGGCTCGACGATTTGGAGAGGTGGCGGTCGGGGGCAGGCCCGGAGGGGCTTTCCTCGGCTGCCACCGCAGCATGGGGCGCAGACCCCGAAGAGGAGTCGGCCCCAGCAGGGCAAGTGGCCCACGACGTGCAGATGGCTGGCACCGGACAGACGGGCAGCACCGGGCAGACGGGCCACGCTGGGCAGATGGCCCAGCCTGGGCAGTGGTCATCGTTCCAGGGCCCAACCAGGATGGGCCCACCGTGGATGGCTTCTACCCCTTACGGGGCAGGTGAGGTTGCACCACATGTAGGCACATCACCGCTCCTGCCCATCCAGGGTCCCGGGTTCATCCCGCCAGCTTTGGGGGGTGGCAACAGCTTCATGGGGTCTGCTGCAGGCACCTGTGGACAGGTCTGGTCCCCGCCGGCTCCGCCAGTGGGGGCGCCGGGGGTACCTGTCCCACCTGGGGCGGGGGTGGGGGGTTGGATCCCTCCTCCACCGGCCATTATGCCACCGGTCCCGTTCATGTATCCACCGGGGCTTGGGGTGCTGGGCTCGGGGGCCACCACGGTGTGGGACCCGTTCGCCAGCATCAAGCCTGGGGCCATCCCTTCAGTTAAGGAGGCAATCTGGCGGGGTGAGTACGTTGATCTTTTCTCCATTTTGAACAGGGAGGTCCCTAAACAGGACAAGGAGGTGGTCCCTGGGGAGAAGGTTAAAAAGACAAAGGTCACGAAATGCTTCAGCTCGTGGCTGTATGCCTTTCTGACCTTTGCGTCGGTGGTAATTCAGAGGCAGCCGGGTAGGGCCGCTGCCTTGCTGAAGTACATCGACCTTATAGCGAGGGCCCATTTTGAATATGGGGGCACCATATGGAGGCATTACGACAAGGGGTTCAGGATGCGTATTGCCCATGACCCCTACTTGCCTTGGGATATGGTGGTACCGGACCTGTGGTTCCAGGCCACGCATATGTCAGGGAAGGAGGGCTGTGATAGGACCGATAGCGGTCACTTTATGGAAGAGGAGCCTGCGACGCCCGCGCCGGCCAAGGCCGTGGCGGGTGCCGTTGGAAAAGGGGCCTCTTTAGTGTGTCACGAGTTCGCTGCAAAGGGGGCGTGTTTCCGCCCCATTTGCAGGTTTCGTCAAGCCTGCGGAAGTTGTGGGGGAAACCATTCCGCAGCCGTGTGCCCCCGCCCCAAGAAGGGGATTGAAAAGAAAGGCTCGGGTCTCCCAAAGCCTCCCCCACCTGCTGGGGGAAAAGGGGCCCAGCCCAATTAATTTAGTGGTGCTTGAGGGTTGGTTGGGCGACTACCACCCTCGCTCGAGAGCGGCCGCTCTCTTGCTAGGTTTTTCAGAGGGATTTAGGATCCCTTACCAGGGTGTTAGGAAGGCCTTCATGTCTGACAACCTTAGGTCGGTTGTTGGTCATGAAGACATTGTTAGGGAGAAGATTGGGAAGGAGGTGGCCGAAGGCAGGGTCCTCGGGCCCTTCTCGGAGCCGCCCTTCCTGAATCTTCGGGTGTCTCCCTTAGGTGTGGTCCCCAAAAAGGCGAGTGGTGAATTTAGGTTGATTCACCATTTGTCTTTTCCAAAAGGGGAGTCAGTGAATGATTTCATTCCTGACGAGTTGTGTTCAGTCCGGTATGCATCCTTTGATGCAGCCGTGACTATGGTTAGGAAGTGTGGGGTAGGAGCCCTTATGGGTAAATGCGACATTAAGTCAGCATTCCGGCTCCTCCCCATACACCCAGACGACTTTGAGCTGTTGGGCTTCCATTTCGAGGGTGGTTATTACGTGGACAGAGCTTTGCCCATGGGGTGCTCTGTCTCGTGCTCGCTTTTCGAGAGTTTTAGCACCTTCTTGGAGTGGGCGCTCAGGAGGCAAAGTGGTCTGGGTACGGTCGTTCACTACCTTGATGATTTCCTGTTGGCGGGGCCTGCGCATTCGGAGCAATGTTTTGCTTTGATGCGGGACTTCGAAGCCCTTTGTGCTCAATTAGGGGTGCCTTTAGCCTCTGAGAAGACCGAAGGCCCCGCCACCAGGATTACCTTTCTGGGTATTGAATTGGACTCAGAGGAGCAATCTTCTAGATTGCCCCTAGAGAAGTTGGTAAAGATTAAGCGGAAGCTTGATGAGGTCCTGGGCTGCCGGAAGGTGACCCTACGGCAGCTTCAGGAATTGGCAGGCATTCTTAATTTTGCCTGTTGGGTAGTTGTTCCTGGAAGGGCTTTTTCCAGGAGGTTGTATGATGCGATGAAGGGGCTCCGTTTGCCCCATCATCGTACCCGCCTTTGCGCTGGGGTCAGGGCTGACCTCGGCGTGTGGCGGGATTTTTTGGATAGATTTAACGGGTTGTCTTTCTGGAGGCACGAGCTTCTGTTGGAAGCTGAGTTGCAGCTCTGCTCTGACGCCGCGGGGACTTGTGGTTTCGGGGTGGTGTTAGGTGACCAGTGGTGCTGGTCGGCATGGCCTCCGGAATGGAGTGCCTCTTCATTGGTTAAGGACCTGACGTTCTTGGAGCTCTTCCCCTTAATAGTGGCCTTGGAGCTTTGGGGGGAGCAGTTTAGGGACAAGACCGTGCACTTTTGGTGTGACAACCTAGCGGTTGTCCATGTGGTGAATGCCCTGTCCTCGAAGAGCGACAGGGTCATGCGGCTTGTCCGCCATTTTGTGCACAGGTCCTTGTCTCTAAACGCATTGTTTTTGGCTAAGCATGTCCCCGGGTTAGATAACGGGGTTGCTGATGCCTTGTCCCGTGGTCAGTTGTCCAGGTTTCGGACCCTGGCCCCGTGGGCCCGAGAGTTGCCAGAAGCATTCCCCAGCCACCTCTGGAGTCTGGGGGGGATCCAGAGTGGTGGAGAGACGAGGCATCCCGGGCAATCTCCTTGTCTGTAGCGCCCGGCACCCTCAGGGCATACCAGCGTGCAGGTAAGGAGTTTGGGGAGTTTAGGCAGGGCAGGGGTTACCAGCTTAGTTGGCCTGTCCCTGTAGAGCATTTGGCCGAGTTTTGCGTCCAACTTAGGCAGTGTGGCCTGTCAGTTAGGACGATCCGGTCCCGGTTAGCCGGCCTCGCCTTTCTGTCCAAGGCGGGGGGGTTTGCAGATCTTTCGGGTGACTTTCGCATCCGGAAGATGCTGGAAGGCTGGCTTAGGGAGCAAGCGGGGGCCCCGGGTGACACTCGTCAGGCTCTGACGGTGGAGCAGCTGTCTTTAATCAACGTGGTTTTCGACAGTCTGTGTTCCTCATTGTACGAGGCCCGTCTTTTTAGGGCAGCGGCTTGTGTCATGTTTTTTGGGGCCCTTCGGGTCAGCGAGGCCATGGCTTCGTCTCAGGCTGACACTTCGCTCCGGGCCTTCCAGTTCGCTGATCTGGCCTTTAGACAAGGGGGGGTGTCCCTTGTAGTGAGGAGGTCTAAAACGGATCAGCTACGCAGAGGGGTTACCTTACAACTTAGTGCGGCCACCGACCAGTCGGTGTGTCCGGTGGCTGCCCTACGGCTTTATTGTGGTATGAGGGGGTCAGGTCAGGGGTACCTGTTTAGGCATTGTGACGGTACCCCTCTGACCCGTTTCCAATTTTGGGCTTTAGTATCTAGGGCGATGGCCCAGGTGAGCATGGATCCCGCCGGTTATGGAACGCATTCGTTCCGTATCGGCGCCGCCACTAGCGCGGCACTTTCTGGTTTCCCGGCCCATCGGATTCGGGAGATCGGCCGCTGGCGGTCAGCGGCATATTTGGGTTATGTTAGGCCCGCTGAGGATCCCAGGCAGGGCTTAGGCTAGGTAACCTCTCTGTGTCTGTGTCCTCTTGCAGGTCCCCAGGCTAACACGAAACCGACGGCGCTGCTGTGTGGCCACAGCATGATTTTCTGGGCCGGCCGCGCGGCAGCCAGGAGCGCCATCGGGACCCACCTGTCCCTGGGGCGGTGGGTCAACATTACCTGGATGGGCCGGAGAGGTATGCGGTGGGAGGGTCTCCTACCGGCGTTGCTGGGCGGTCAGCATTCTGTGGCTGCGCCCGGCAATATGGGGGGCGGCTCCTGGAGTCGCGCCCAAAGGGGTCTGGGTGGGCAGCGTCCTGTGGCCGCACCCAGGTGGCTGGTATTGCACTTAGGTGGCAATGACCTGTGCATACTGGGAGGCCTGGCGCTGCTCATCTAGGCACGCGAAGACCTGCGAAGGCTTCGTGAGGTCTGGCCCACCACGCAAGTGGTGTGGTCAGAAATATTACCTAGGCTTGTGTGGAGGGACGCCTCTTCCCTTAGGGCCATTCACCGGGCTAGGCGACGGGTGAATAGGGCTATGGGTAAAACGGTTAGAGAATTGGGTGGAGTGGTAGTACCTCATCCCCTTATATCAATAGACCAGCCATGGCTCTACCGTGATGATGGCGTTCACCTGTCTGAGCAGGGGAACGCCATCTTCTTACAGGACCTGCAGCGGTCTCTGCGTGAGCTGGCGCAGCTAGAGGGGGGAGTCGGGGGGCCAAGATAGAGATCTGACCCCCGCTCCTGTGGCAGGTTAGGGGCGGAAAATTGGGTGGTTTAGCAACCGCGCGTTCTCCCTTGGGCATCTTTGGGGATGATTGACAGGTTCTCCGCAAGCTCATGGAGGGAGTTTCTGCCTGAGCAGCTGGGGGGAACCTGTCTTTGGGTCCTGCACCTTTAATTCCCCGATTCGGGTTAGCCGGTGGGACCCCCCTCATGCACAGCATGGCAGAAAAGGTCACAGGTGACGGCCTGGCCCTCACCTGGACCTTGCATCGAGATACGCCCATGAGTTGCCCAGGAATGTTTGCTGGCATAACGTCATTTCCGCCCCGGAAGTATTTGTTTGACCCTGCAGGTCCATTTCCGGGTCATAGTTGTTTATGCTAATTTATGCAAAGTATTTGAATAAATTATGCAAATTTATGTTAATAAAAATGACCCAATTTTAAATCCAGCTCTGGTGTCCGTGTCGTTACTCCGTCTCTCCAGCAAGGGCAGCGCCGGACTTACCCGGCAGGCAGGCTTTGCTGGAGGGACCGGGAGACACGGTCCCTCATGGCGGCCGCCATTTTGGATCCCGGGCGAAGTCTCGCGATGCGAGACTTCGCTCGGGAGATCAGGGCCTGATTGGCCAGGCCCTGATTGGTCCGGGCGGGGCCTGCTTGCCCTATATAAGGGCGAGCAGGCCCGGGGCTCTCCCTTTTCGCCCGGACTGAGCTTCTGAGCAGACACCCGCCCGCCCTCCACTATTTTGCAGTGTGCTTCGGGGTCGCCCTTAGGGGGCCGAATGGGAATTTTTTGCAGTTCTGCCTCTTAGCTGAGCTGTTTTTTCGCCCATTCCACACTGGGGTGACGGATGTGCGGTTAGGGGGTGCTTGCATTAATTAGGTTAATTGGCTTACCTTTGGTCATTTGGGTAGGCAGGTTAGGGGCGGAAAATTGGGTGGTTTAGCAACCGCGCGTTCTCCCTTGGGCATCTTTGGGGATGATTGACAGGTTCTCCGCAAGCTCATGGAGGGAGTTTCTGCCTGAGCAGCTGGGGGGAACCTGTCTTTGGGTCCTGCACCTTTAATTCCCCGATTCGGGTTAGCCGGTGGGACCCCCCTCATGCACAGCATGGCAGAAAAGGTCACAGGTGACGGCCTGGCCCTCACCTGGACCTTGCATCGAGATACGCCCATGAGTTGCCCAGGAATGTTTGCTGGCATAACGTCATTTCCGCCCCGGAAGTATTTGTTTGACCCTGCAGGTCCATTTCTGGGTCATAGTTGTTTATGCTAATTTATGCAAAGTATTTGAATAAATTATGCAAATTTATGTT
>NC_091956.1:33002931-33062822 GCF_031021105.1 Erythrolamprus reginae | reverse complement strand
CATATTTTCACCTAGAGCGCCTAGACCTGTGATGGCTGAACCTATGGCACGGTGCCACAGATGGCACGCGGATCCATAGCTGCTGGCACGCAAGTTGTTTTCCTAGCTCAGCTCCAATGTGCATGTGTGTGCCAGCTAGTTGGTTTTTGGCTTGCATAGAGGCTCTGAGTGGGCATTTCTGGCTTCCATGGAGTCTCCAGGGGGATGGGGGAGGGCATTTTTACCCTCCCCTGGCTCCAGGGAAGCTTTTGGAGCCTGGGGAGGGCAAAACACGAGCCTACTGGGCCCACCAGAAGTTGGGAAACAGGAGGTTTCTGGCCTCCGGGGGGGGGGGGCGAGGGAAGCTATTTTCGCCCTCCCCAAGCATTGAATTATGGGTGTGGGCACTCTTTGGCACCCGAGGAAAAAAAGGTTTGCCATCACTGGCCTATACTTTAGATAATATATTTGAAAGCAGAATATTTAATGGATTCCCATTCCTTATATTAACTCTTTCCAGGACAGACTCTTGGATTTGCTAGAGGAAAAAAAATCATTCTTTCTTGTTTTTAAAATTCATAGCTGGTCCTGTTCTGGGATTGATCTAAATGAAATCCGCTTGATAGTGTATCAAGACTGTGAAAGACAAGGCAGACAAGTCTTGTTCGATTCTACAGCTGTTCGAAAGACTGATGAGAAACAGTTTCAGGTAAGTTGTATTTTTTCCCCCATGTAATAAAAATTATGTTTCAATTTTAAGTAATCTTTTATTGTGTATGATCTATTAACATTTATCAGAGAAATTAAATCAGTAAAACTTAAATATGAAATTAGAACACATAATGTAGAACTAGAAAAAAATGTGACATTTGTATTGGACACTTTCTCTAAATGCACAACTGTAGGGATTAGGGGATTGTTTTTGCTAATTCGTATGTACCTCAGTGACCAACAAAATTTCGACTGCCCAGTCTGCTTAGATTAAGCCAGAATTCCCAAATGTTATTTATTCTCCTCAAATTGTACCCTTTAAATTAGAATTGTACCAATTTCCCTAGGACACATAACAAATTAAATCCCTCATTTTTTTGCATTCAGTCTTTTTGTTATTACCTTTGCATTAGGGAACAATAAATTTCACAGCTACTCCAACATATTTGTTCTCCAGTTACATTACATGTACTTCCAAACTTTACCTTTTTCAAATTTAATAATTGTTTTAGGCTTTTCTTTTTATTATTTTTTTTCTTCAACAATAACATTTGCATTCTGGATTTCAGTTCTGTTCTTCAACATCTTATTATTCCAATACAAATCGTTAAAATGTCTTCTATTTTCTTTTATTTCAGTTTCATCACTTTTCAGTTCACTCTGGTAGAGACTTCTTTAGTCCTTTCACCCTCCTACACACAATAATTTTTATCTTCCTCAACATTCCTATTTTTTTTAGTTTTGTCGGATTTTTACTTTTAAATATACATCAATATCAAAAAGTGTAATCTCTTGGTATAATTCATTTTGATATAAATAGCAATAATGATGATGATGATGATGTGTGTTACATTAATCACACTTATATAATCCTAGTATTAATATATATATTTATTTTAGAGTAGTTATTTGATATTTCAATTTTTTATTTTAATGCCAATGATATTATTAAGCGTACATAGTGATACCATATTTCAACCTCTAATCTTTCCATCTAGTTATATTCTATTATATAAAAATTATATCAGCTAACATTCCCCTATTTCTTATTTCTACCTCTATTCTAGCTTCTAATCAGGCCACCATTACTAATCCTAGTGTTAATATACATGTTTATATTAAGACATAGTCCTTAATTATTTGGTTATTCAAAGTCTCAGTGCACCATTCTAGTACAGTGATACCTTGTCTTACGAACTTAATTGGTTCCAGGACGAGGTTCGTAAGGTGAAAAGTTCGTAAGACGAAACAATGTTTCCCATAGGAATCAACGGAAAAGCGATTAATGCGTGCAAGCCCAAAATTCACCCCTTTTGCCAGCCGAAGTGCCCGTTTTCGCACTGGTGGGATTCCCCTGAGGCTTCCCTCTATGGGAAACTCCACCTCCAGACTTCCGTGCTTTTGCGATGTTGCAGGGGAATTCCAGCAGGGGAATCCCACCAGCATGAAAACGGGTGCTTCGGCTGGCAACAGAAGTCCGGAGGTGGGGTTTCCCAGTGAGGGAAGCCTCAGCAAAATCGCAGCATTTGCGATGTTGCGATTTTGCTGAGGCTTCCCTTGCTGGGAAACCCCACCTCCGGACTTCCATTGCCAGCCAAAGTGCCTGTTTTCGCGCTGGTGGGATTCCCCTGCTGGGATACCCCTGCAGCATCTCAAAATCCAGAGGTGGAAAATCCCACCAGCATGAAAACGGGCACATCGGCTGGCAACGGAAGTCTGGAGGCAGGGCATCCCAGCGGCAGCAGCAGGTTCGTAAGGTGAAAATAGTTCGGAAGAAGAGGCAAAAAATCTTAAACCCCAGGTTTGTATCTTGAAAAGTTTGTATGATGAGGGGTTTGTAAGACGAGGTATCACTGAACCAAACATCATATTATTTAAATGTACCCAATATTACCATCTTTTAGCCACCAATCTTGCCATCTAACTATTGTTTTATATAAAGCTGTGTACTCTTATTTCTACCTCTATTCTAGTTTTTAATCAGGCCATCCCTATATTAGGGGGGGGGGGGGAAATCCTTTCTATCCATCATATCTTGCTTGTTTTAACACTTCAAATTCTTATTCATTTTTTTAGCCTGCCTCCCATACTCCTTTTTTGTGCCTTCACCATTCAGTCTGAATATTTCTCCCGTCCCTATCCTCCTAAGATGCCAGGTCTTCAGAGTATCCACCCATGCCTCTGTCCCCCTGTCAAAAGTATCTTCCAGATTATCTGATTCCATTTTTAAATCTCTTTTAAGTCTCTTAAGGTACTTTTCCTTTGGTTTATTTAATCAGTCATCATTATCTTTATTGTCTTTTCTCCTTCTCATTTTCTTGCTTTATTTTCTGGATGTCTGTTCTATCTTTTCCTCCATTCTTTCTCTTGTCTCCTCTCTTACCTGGACTCTTTAATCTTTATTCATTATCAGCTTTAGGATATTTTCTATTTTCCCATGCAATAGGTTCTTTATCCCCAGTGCTTTGAAACATCAATGCCATTTCTTTGAAATTTCACTCATTTCCTCCTGGTGGAGCATCTTGTCTTATTTTAGTAAGTCCCTCTCTTACTCAATAGACTAAAAACAATATATTCAAGTTCAACGTTGCTCCTCAGAAAGTTCAATTATCATAGGTCTTTACATCTCAGGATTATAAATGGGTTCCATTTAAGTAGTCCAGGAGTCACTTTACTTTACTTGAGAGTCTTCCTTATTCTCACAATAGAGTCTCCAGTAATCATAAAGTAGGTAATTATAGAACACTAAGTCTCACTCAGTCCTCCAGATGAATGCTGTATATTTTTCTTATCAGGAATTTGTAGGGGTATGGTATATTTTCCATTCACCAGTAGATGGCTCCCTCGGGTTTTAGCATTGTTTCCAGTTTGATAAATTGATTAGTAAAATTTTAGTTCAATTTATGGAAACAAAGTCGGCTATTCCAGTAGATAGTTCCAGCATTTTATAATACTTTTCCAAAACAAGCCCTAGACAGTTTAAAAATCAAAATTTCTGTTTTAAAAAGCCTTTAGCTTTTCTCCCCTTAGTTCCTTTCTTTCAGGTCTAGGATTTTTCTCTCTATGGTTGTTCATCGCTTTAAGAATTAGCTCTAATAGTCTCTTCCCTGGATTTTTCTCTCTCTCTTTCTCTCTCTCTTTTTTAAGTTAAGGTCTAAATAAAAAATAAATCTTCTCACCCAGCTCCAGTCACTGTTCATCTACACCGTTCCTACACATTTCTTTGTTGCCTCAGCTGTCCAACCTTCATGGCAGCCATGATGGTTGCCTCTTCTTGGCGTGGATGAGAGGGAAGAAGCTCTGAGTCGAGTGGAAGAATTGCGGCTCTTCGCAAAGTGGAGGGCATCTCTCTTTTCTTCAACACCCCTACAGGATGGCTTTAACTCCTTTTGGAGCCCTCCCGTGGGGAGAACTCAGCGTGGGAGTGCTGAGACCCACTCCTTACATCCAATCTAGTGATGGGGCACTTGCAACCTCTGTTACAAGCTGGCCCACTATTGTCCTCACTGTTGGGAAGTTTCTCCTTAGTTCTAGGTTGCTTCTCTCCTTGATTAGTTTATATCCATTGTTTCTTGTCCTTCCTCTAGTACTTTGGAAAATAAGTTGACCTCTTCCCTTCTTCTTCATATTCAAATACTTGAATTAACAGAATACTGGTGTCGACATAAATAGGAAAATTTTGTCAGTTGTTTGTAAAGGAAATGCTTACTTGCTAAATTCAACAAAAGCCCAGTTCATATACCTTAGATAAGAAAAAATTGTAAGCAACTCATTTTTTATTTTTAGTGTTGGTACATTCAGTAAATACTGCTGTAGTGACTGGTACTTGCAGGAGTTGTAGTTGATGTTCTGAAATCCCTATCAATATCAATTAACACGACCTTGGTATGCACTAAACTTCCTATCCCCCTAACACTATTTTTTTAAAGTTTGTTTTATTAAAAACACACACATTTGGAGGTAACATGTTGCAAAAGAACAACAGATATTTCCTAAATTTCTTCCTCTAATTATTAAGCCGCTGGGACTCCCCTCTTGTCTGATTGATTCCTCATTGCCCAAGGTTACTCTCATACCATTACAAGTAAAAATAACTTGATTTCAAATTTCAAATGTTCTAATTTTCCTCCCCCCCCCACCAACAATTTGGTGCTTGGTTTATCCCTAATATTTATTCAATCCTTTTAGGATGGTTCTGGAAAAACAGGTGGTGGGTGCTGCCAAAGGAACAGTGGCATTAATGCAGCTTACCCCCATAGTTCTTCTGTGAACAGCAGCGAACCTGGCAAGGAAGCTATTCCTAAATATCAGGTAACCTGAATGTGACAGCTAAAATCTATACAAATTTAATTTGCATGGTCTAGAACAGTGTTTCCCAACCTTTTTTGAGCCGCGGCACATTATTCACATTTGCAAAATCCTGGGGAACGTTGAGGGGGGGGGGGTGGCTAATAAAGTTTGGTAAAAAAAACCCTCTTTTCCTCCCTTTCACCCTATCTCTCTCTCCCTCCCTCTTTCTTTCCCTCTCTCTCTCCATCCCTCTTTCTTTCTTCCTTCCTCTCTTTTTTGCTCTTTCTCTCTCCCTCCTTCCCTCCCTCTTTCTCTTTCTTGCTTTCTCTCTCTCTCTCTTTCTCTGTCCCTCTTGCTATCTCTCCTTTATTCTCTCTTTCTCTCTCCCTTGTTTGCTTTCTCTCTCTCTCCCTTGCTTTCTCTCTCTTTCTCTCTCTCTTGCTTTCCTTCTCTTTTTCTCTTTCTCTCTTGCTTTCTTTCTCTCTCTTTCTTGCTTTCTTTCTCTCTTTCTCTGTCTCTCTTGCTATCTCTCTTTTATTCTCTCTTTCTCTCTCCTTTGCTTTCTCTCTCTTTCTCTCTCTTGCTTTCTTTCGCTCTCTTTTTCTGTCTCTCTTGCTATCTCTTTTATTCTCTCTCTCTCTGTTGCTTTCTCTCTCTCTCCCTTGCTTTCTCTCTCTCTCTTGCTTTCCTTCTCTTTCTATTTTGCTTTCTTTCTCTCTCTCTCTTGCTTTTTCTCTCTCTCCCTTGCTTTCTCTCTCTCTCTTGCTTTCCTTCTCTTTCTCTTTTGCTTTCTTTCTCTCTCTTTCTCTCTCTCTTACTTTCCTTCTCTCTTTCTCTCTTGCTTTCTTTTTCTCTCTCTCTTTCTTTCTTTCTCTCTCTCTCTTCCTCTCTTTCTTGCTTTCTCTCTCTTGTTTTTTCTCTCTCACACACACTCTTTCTCTCTCTCTCCCTTGCTTTCTCTCTCTCTCCCTTGCTTTTTCTCTCTCTCTCTTGATTTATCTCTTGCTTTCCTTCTCTCTTTCTCTCTCTCCTCCTTTTTCTCTCTCTCTTTCTCTCTCGTGCACCACGCCGGCAACAGAGAGAGAAAGAGAGAGGGAGAGCGGAGAGTGGAGGGTGGCTTGCCGGTCCGCGGCCCCCTGGATCAGCGTCCCCGCATGGCCCCAGCGTGGACTCCACCATCGCCTTCGCCTCCGCCTAAGAGGCAGCAGCCACATTCACCCCTTCGCCCTCCCAGGTGCCCATGGCGCTCAGCGCCCGGCCACGTGCCACCTCCGCCTCCCGGTAGCGCGCCAGACTTCTACCTGAGGAATGGGTGGTGGGGCACCACGAAGGGCGGCGCTTGAAGGCCACCATGGCGCCGTTGTTGTCATCACGGCGCAAAGCCATGCAGTCCCGGATCACTTGCTTCTCCGGCCAGCAAGCCGGCTGCCTGGGAAAGCGGTGCACTTTTTAAACGCGGCGCTTTCCTGGGCAGCCAACTTTGCTGGCCGGAGAAGGGAGCGATTCAGGACTGCGTGGCTTTGCGCCACTTTAAAAATTTCTGCCCGGGGGTGTGTGTTTCCTAATGGCTCCCACCGGGCCCCAAAAGCTCACGCCGTCACCGCCAGGGAAGCTCCAGCCAGGCCGGGCTCGCGGCACACCTGACCATGTCCCGCGGCACACTAGTGTGCCGCGGTACACTGGTTGGAAAACACTGGTCTAGAAATTAATCTTTACATTGAATTTCTACCTACTGCCACAAGATGATGGTAACAAAAAAGAGCTTTATAATTTGCATGGGAGCAGGGGAGAAAAATATATGAATTGTTACATTTGAGATTACAGTATAAAAGATTAAATGTATTTTTTGCATAAATACATCTTAATTTCCTAGGCTAGGTGGCAACTATATATCTTCCCTCAGAAAGAAAATAAGTCTTAAGTTGGTGAAGCTCGTAGTTAACGGGTGTCATATGTTTTTCACTTTTTCTGCCAATAGTGATGATCATCCAGCAGAATTTGTGAAGTCTTCAAAAAATCCTTCTGCGTTGCATTTGCTTCTTCTGGGATGCAATAATATATGCTTGTAGAATAAAGCTGAGATTGTAGAATTAGAATATGACATTTTACGATAGTAATTAGGCACACCTTGTCTTCTTTATCTATAGTATGCCAGGCCTGCTTCTGATGTCAATATGCTGGGTGAGATGATGTTTGGTTCAGTAGCAATGAGTTACAAAGGCTCAACACTGAAAATTCACTACATACGGTGAGCTGGTATCTTCAGTTCCATGTTGTTATATCAGAATTGTAATTTCATTTTGATTTATTGACTCATGGAATTGTTTATCCTTTCAGTTCTCCTCCACAACTTATGATGAGCAAAGTGTTTTCTGCTAGAGTAGGCAGCTTCTTTGGAAGTACTAATAGGTAAGGCAATCTTCATTTTCTGTTTTATTTCAGATTCTTAGATTCCTTAGAAGTTCAATTTATTTTATTTTTAAAAGTAACATTCAAAGCTATTGTATATAAAACGCAGCTTTCTCCTCCCCCAAACTGGCTGAAAATTTGGGTGTGTCTTATATTGCGAAGGACTTGACACCTGCCCACACTGCCCAAAGTACCAAAACCTGCTTCAATGACCGCCTGACCTGAACCCCATAGAGAATCTATGGGGCATTGCCAAGAGAAAGATGAGAGACAAGACACGGAACAATGCAGAAAAGCTGAAGGCCGCTAGTGAAGCATCATGGTCTTCCATAACATCTCAGCAATGCCACAGGCTGATAGCATCCATGCCACACTTCATTGAGGCAGTAATTGCTGCAAAAGGGGCCCAAATGAAGTACAGAGTACATATGCATGCTTATACTTTTCAGAAGTCCGATATTGTTCTATGTACAATTCTTTTTTATTGATCACATGTAATATTCTAATTTTCTGAGATGGGGGATTTGGGGTTTTCATGAGCTGTACCCCATAATCATCACAAATCATGGCTTGAATTATCTTGCCTTGCATGTCATGAGTATCTCTCATATATTAAGTTTCACCTTTTAAGTTACATTACTGAAATAAATGAATGTTTGCATGATATTCTAATTTTTCGAGTTTCACCTATACATAATATTATGTCATTGCCCCATGAAAGAGTGAAATTGCAAGACCTTACTGTGTTCATAAACCAGCACCAGCAGAAATGGATATGCAAATATCTGAAGCTGAATTTCCAATATTAGAATAGTTAAACAAAGTACATACAAAGAGCTTTGGCTAAAAACAACATTAAAGCAGAATGCCAAGCTTTAATTATAAATGTGGGATAAAGAGAAGATGGGTTAAAATAAACAACTGAACTAGTATAAAATTTAAAATGTAATAATTTAAACTTTAAAATTCCAGGAAAGATAAAAATTATCTTGCCAAGTTGCAAAATATGTCCAACAACACTGTAGAGGTAGTTCTCAACTTACAATGACAATTAAGCCCAACATTTCTGTTGCTAGGTGAAACATTTGTTAAGTGAATATTACCCCATTTTATGATCTTCCTTGCCACATTAAGTGAAACACTGCAATTGTTAAAATTAGTATCATGATTGTTAAGTGAATTTGGCTTCCCCATTGCCTTTGCTTGTAAAAAAGTTGCAAAAGGTGACCCGAGGACACTGCAAGGCCATAAATATGTATCAATTGCCAAGAATCTGAATTTTGGTCACATGACCATGGTGGTTGTAAGCATGAAAAATGGTCATAAGTCACTTTCTTCAATGATGTTTGTAACTTTGAATGGTCAATAAATGAACTGCTGTAAGTCAAGGACTACCTGCACTCAACACATGAATTTTTTTTAAATATTTTCATCCTTTAGACATACAGTGTATCGTTTATCAAATTTTGGGGGAGCGGATAATAATAAATGCTGTAGAATTTTTCTTCATGGCATTAATGTGCACTGCAAATCTCCATGCAGTCTAGAATCCTGTAAGCAGAATTCTAAATCTCCCCTTCATCACAGCAGAGGTGCGTTTCAGCAGGTTCTGACCAGTTCTGTAGAACTGGTAGTGGAAATTTTGAGTAGTTCAGAGAACTAGTAAATACCACCTCTGACTGGCCCCCGCTGCCATCTATTCTCTGCCTCCCAAGTCCCAGTTGATCAGGAATAAATGGAGATATTGCAGTATCCTTCCCTGGAGTTGGGGAGGGAATGAAGATCTTACAGTATCTTCCCCTGCCACATCCACCATGCCACAGCCACAGAACCAGCAGTATTTAAAAAAAACAAAACCAGCCATCACTACATCACATAGTCACCCTGCAAAGCAGTAGAAGTCAATCAATGACAAGGGCATAAAGAGTGGGAGAGACTATTTTCATTCTCAAACATAGTGCGAACTCTTCCTAATTTTAATCGATGGCTTTCATACACCTTTAAACTGTCTAGTGTACAATCAGGTTGCAACTCAGACTTCTCATTATTATATGAGTAGAAAAGCAAAATCCTGTTCCTTCTTTTTGCTTCTTGCCTTTCTCTTCTCTTGTTTAAAACCTCCAGTATGTTGGCCAGATATGGCCATTCTGCTGAGGCTTTGCTCTGAATTCTCAGCTCAGACAGATTGTGTTTTTACAGAGAGAAAGAAGCAGGCCCTTTCTCTGTGTACGGAGAGCCATGGAGCAGTCTGAAAAAAGAAACAATCTTCCCTTGACTCATGTCTGCAAGAAATTGAACTTCAGGAGAAAGAGGGCTTTAGGAAGAAGGAGACAGGGATTGCCACTTTTTTCTATCTGCCTCCTGGGAAGTACAGTGGTACCTCTACTTACGAACTTAATTCGTTTCGTGACCAGGTTCTTAAGTAGAAAAGTTTGTAAGAAGAAGCAATTTTCCCCATAGGAATCAATGTAAAAGCAAATAATGCGTGCTATTGGGGAAATTACAGGGAAGGTGGAAGCCTTATTCCTCCCAGGAAATTCCTACAGAGGCCCCACAGAGGCTTCTCCCCACCTTTTCCAGCCCTGTTTCCTCTCAGGAGATTCCTAGAGAGGCCCCACGGAGGCTTCGCCGTGCCTTTTCCGGTTACAGTTTCGGAGGCTCAGGCTTGTAAGTGGAAAATTTGTCTTACGAAAAGAGGCAAAAAAATCTTGAACACCTGGTTCTTATCTAGAAAAGTTCGTAAGTAAAGGCATTCTTAAATAGAGGTACAACTCTACACCAAGAGGAAACCTGTCCTTTTGCCTGACAGAAACATTGTATTGTCTAGGAGTAAATAATTAGTTCCATGAATAGGATTTGAGTTGCATACTAGTATTGTCCACTAGACAAGGGTCTCCAACCTTGGCAACTTTAAAACTTGCAGACTTCAGCTCCCAGAATTCCTCAGCCAACAAAGCTGCACTACACCCTGTACTAGAAGTTGTTTTGCTGTAACTGCAGCAATTAATAATGGGAGTACCGTAGTTTTGTGTTTTGTTGCTTTAATGGTTGAAATTGTGGATTGATGCCAGCAAAGATACTTAGATTCTACTTGTGCACTTTAGCTTCCTGTCTCATAGTTAGCTTGATATCTTAGGGAATTATGCTTATCACAACATTTCTAATATTCTATGAGAAATAGGCTATTGTAATACAACATTAACAATGTGACAATTTATGTTCCATTATAGTTCTCTCAGATAAGAATAACAAAAAGGAATAAAATTAGGTCATCTGAATCCAAAAGCAACAGATTGTCTGGGGTAGGGAGAGGGAGATGTAACTTTGGCATATTTATATGGCTGTGATATAGCCAAAATCAGTCATTCTTTAATTAGGCAGGAGATTTTTAAAATTTCCGTCAAACAACAATGCCACTTCATGCAGAACTCCAGGTGAGAATTTTAAATTTGGATACAGTTGAGAGACCTTTACATATAATTGATGCAACTGCTTAATTTTTACTTCCATTTTTCATATAAGGAAAGATCACCTGAAGGTGATAATCTATAAATTAGAAATTTTTCAAAATCATCATTTTTTCTAATTAAGTTTAGTAGTGAAAAATTATCTTTACCCATTTAAGTTTAGATTAAATTTTAATATCTTTCTTGAATGGCCTTTTCTTTTTCAAGCTTGCAAGGTAGCTTTGAATACATCAATCAAGATCAGTCAAGGCTGAATTTGCATCCAAATGGCTTGGGACGGTATCAGAATGGAAGTATTTTAGGTAAATATATCAAATTAAAATTAGCAGATACGCAGCAGTATTGCACAGACCTTTGGTTGGTTTTTCACATTTCGGGCTTCTCTGATCCTTGATCTGTATATTTCCCATATTGATCTCTTTAGGTGTGTTACCTCCAGGTAGCAACATGTTGCTGCATGGTATACCTGAAGGAGGGCCTTTCTGGCTCATCCGGAGTGCTTTTTTGTTTGCAGGTTTGTGTGTAATGTTGAGTAGAGCATGATGCACCTATCTATACTTTTGAGATGCAGTAATATATCTTGCCATGGGATGAGTAACTACTCTCTATAAGTAGAATGACACAATTGGTCCTCATTTTTATTAATGAATAAAATTGCAAAAGATGCCTCTAATAATAAACATCTTAAAATATTGGGCTGCATCAATTGAATTCCTTTATCAATAGTATTTTTCAGTGAAATAGCACTTAAATGATGCTACTAATTGTGTTTTTCCAGTTTTGAGAGGAGTTGTTTTTTCCAGGTTATTTTTTTTTAAGTTATAATTGCACATACAGTAAATGCTGGCATATTTATTTGCCACACTTTCTCTGCCTTGCTTCAACTAAAAAAAAATTTAGGAAAGTAAAACTCAGAGTCCATTTTGAGCTTCAAAGGTCACTTTTACTAAATCAGAAGTGAATGCATCAAAAGAAAAGAAAAGTCTGAGGAAAAAGGTGCAAGAGATGGCTATTACAAAGTAACCCCAACACCCCCCTTGACAGTTCATCCAATCCACATTGTCCATAATCGTCAGGTGGGTGCATCTTCGCTGGTGTGTCACTCTTTTGGAATTTGTGGCCATTAACTTTGGCTCGCTGATAAGCAGGTCTGCTCTGTGCGTCTGTGCCAGCCTCCAGCTGCGCCACTTCTTCACCCTTTCTTATGCAAACTCAAAATTTCCCATGGCTCCTCCAGCAAGCTCCCCCGTCCCAAATACCGAATGCCTTCCCCCACTCCCCAGCCCCATTTCTTATGAAAGACGAAGTGCAGTTGAAGTTAGGAAGGAAAACGCAGCCAGGCTGACAAATCACCCAATGAGCTCAAGTGAATAAATGAATAACATTTTGGAAGTGGACAAAGTATACAAGAAGTACCGTATTTTTCAGTATAAGACGCACCAGTGTATAAGACGCACCTAGATTTTAGAGGAGGAAAACAAGGAAAAAAATATTCTGAACCAAATGGTGTAGTATTCTATTATTTAATAAAATACCAGTGTAGCAGAATACTTTTTAAAACCATGTATACCTTTTAAAACCATGTACACTTTTTACAAACTTCAAAATTGACAGTTTCAAGACTTGTGGACTTCAATTCCCAGAATTCTTCCACCAGTCATGCTAGCTGAGAAATGGGAGTTGAGGTCCACAGGCTTGCCAGGTTTGAAGACCCTTGCCCTCCTAACCTCTACTTTAGGGGTCTTCAAACTTGACAGCTTTAAGACTTGTAGACTTCAACTCCCAGAATTTCTCCACCAGTCATGCCAGACTCGGCTCTCCTCCTGGTTCTCTGCCCACCCCATATCCACCCACCCCATGATTCAGTTTCACACCCCCTTCTGCTCTAGCTGGACATAGAGCTGCCATTGCTCTGCAACTGCATGACAGCTCCAGCCTCTGAACACATAGCAACTGGGAGTGGGAAGCCCAGCTCAGGAAGATCTGAGGAAGGCTACACACCTGGGATTGGCTGGGGTGTGAGTTCAGATGGGGGTGGCTAGCTTTCCACCAGGTTCTTTTCTTTTAAAGAGAGAGAGAGAAGGGAGCGGGCGAATAACCAGCTTCTCTAGAGAAAGAAATGTGTATCTCCCATCAATTGCAGTGTAATTCTGTCTTTCTTTTTGTCTTTCTGTCTTTACACTGCAATTGATGGGAGATACAGATTTCTTTCTCTAGAGAAGCTGGTTATTCTCCCGCACCCTTTTTTCTCTCTCTCTTTAAAAGAAAAGAACCTGGTGGAAAGCTAGTTGCCCCCATCTGAACTCACACCCCAGTCGATCCCAGGTGTGTAGCCTTCCTCAGATCTTCCCCACATTACAAGTAGAGCAATGGAAAAAACCCTGCAAAGACTTAGGGCTTGGAAAACATTGTTCTTTGCAGAGAGTAACAGTGAAAAAGCTTGGAAGCAGGTAAGAGCTGGGAATATTGTTAACACTTGGTTGGGGCTGGAAAGAAACATTCGGAGCAAGTAAAACAATGGAAAAAAAAACCTACAAAGACAGGGTTTGAAATACAGTGATACCTCATCTTATGAACCCCTCTTCATACGAACTTTCCATGATATGAACCCAGTGTTTAAGATTTTTTGCCTCTTCTTCCAAACTATTTTCACCTTGCGAACCTGAGCCACCGCCGCCGCTGGGATGCCTCAAAGCACTGGGATTTCCCTGAGCCTCCCCTCACTGGGAATCCCCGCCTCCGGACTTCCGTTGCCAGCCAAAGCACCTATTCTTGCATTGCTGGGATTTACCTGAGACTCCCCTTGCTGGGATTCCCTTAATTTTTGCTGGCGCTGCTTTGAGTCCCAGCGACAAACTCCCCCCTTCTAAACTGCATGGCCAAGTCTCTTTTTTCCCCCTCCCTTGGCTTCGGAGGAACTATAATAGTAGGATTTAAGGCAAGCAAAGGGGATATCCCGGCAATAGAAAGGACAGATCCAGGAGGATGGGGGGGGGGGGGGGCGGTGAGCAAGGAAGAGAAAGAAAGAAAGGAGGAGGGGGTGGGAGAAGAGAAGGAAGAGGAGAAGGAGAAGGGGAGGAGGAGAAGAAGGAAGAGGAGGAAAAGAATCCCGTAACCAACCCCTCCACACACACCCCCTAAATCCCCTTCCTTCCTTCCTTCCCCAAACTGTGCCAGCACTGCCCTACGGCGCTCCAGAAGACACAGCCGGGGAAGAGCAATTGCCTTCCCAGCCCTCCACGCCAGTGAACGAGTGAGCGGCCAGGTGGGGGACAGCAGAGGGACAGGAAGAGGGGGGCAGTCGTTTGGATGCTGGTGGGAGGAGGAAGAGATAGAAAGGAGGAGGACGAGAGGGAGGAAGAGGAGAAGGAGAAGGAAGAAAGTAGGACTGGGAGAAGGAGAAAAGAAGGGGAAGGAAAAGGAGAACGAGGCAGCAGGGCTGTCAAGGAGGGCAGAAGCCAAAGTGGGGCTGTCAAAGAGGGAGGAAGTCTCTCCCAGCAACCCAGAGAAAATAAGCCCTCCCTTCCATCTCGGCAGCCTGGAATCAAGGGAGCATTTTGTGTTCTCTGGGCGCTGGGGGAAGGGATAAGTCTGTCCCAGCGCCCAGACAAATGGGAGGCACGGACTCATGGAGCTCAAGAGAGGAGAAAGGTGTGGGGGAAATGAGCAGAATGTGGTGGACAGAAATGGGAGGCAAAGACTCATGGAGCTCAAGAGAGGAGAAAGGTATGGGGAAAATGAGCAGAGTGGGGTGGACAGAAATGGGAGGGAAAGAATCATGGAGCTCAAGAGAGGACAAAGGTGTGGGAGAAATGAGCAGAGTGGGGTGGACAGAAACGGGGGGCAAAGGCTCATGGAGCTCAAAAGAGGAGAAAGGTGTGGGGGAAATGGGCACAGTGGGGTGGACAGAAACGGGAGGCAAAGACTCATGGAGCTCAAGAGAGGTTCTTTTCACCTTGCTTTGTTGGGACTGCCACCTCTTGCCACCTCTTGCTTTGTCTGCTTTTTTTTTTTTAAGCCTTAATATTTTGCATTTTCCTAATGGGCTTGCATGCATTATTTGCTTTTACATTGATTCCTATGGGAATCCTTGTTTCATCTTACGAACATTTATTCTTACGAACCTCGTCACGGAACGAATTAAGTTCATAAGACAAGGTACTACTGTACATTCTTTGCAGAGAGTAACAGTGAAAGAGCTTGGGTACATTAATAGCACCTGGTTAGGGTTGGAAAGAAATATCTGGAGCAAATAAAGCAGAGGTCTTCAAACTTGGCAACTTTAAGACTTGTGGACTTCAACTCCCAGAATTCTAGGAATTGAAGTCCACAAGCCTTAAAGTTGCCAAGTTTGGGGACCCCTGAAGTAAAGCAATGGGGAAAAAAACCTACAAAGACAAGGTTTGGAATACATTCTTGACAGAGTGTAACAATGAAAGAACTTGCAAGCAAGCCGGTAAAAGCTGGGAACATTGTTAGCACCTGGTTAGGGCTGAAAGAAACTTACTCAGAACAAGTCATAGTAATGAAACAAACCCTGCAAAGTTTAGGGCTTGGAAAACATTATTCGCAGAGAAAAACAATGAAAGAACCTGCAAGGTAAGAACTGGGAAGATCATTAGCAGTTACATTCAGTATATAAGATGCACCCTAATTATCAGCCTATTTTAGGGAAGAAAAAGGTGCATGTTATACACCAAAACTACGGTATGTAATTTAATCTTAGAAGGGTTACAAATCTTATACTGTATGCTCTCTAAGTCTACTAATCTCTAATATTTATATTTATTTGAATATTACTTTCATGTGTTGCAACTTGCTGCTCTGCTAGCATTGATTACTGAACAAGTCGCTTTTTGAAAATAGGAAATTGTTGAGTGCATGTCTGCTAACATTCTACAGTATCTAAAATTTGGGATTTAATTTAAATAACTTTCCCTGGATATGTACATTTTTGTAACTTATAAATAAAAGGTTATATGTGTATCTGTACATGAAAGATTTTGTGTCAGCTTCGCTCTCTTTGACGCTTGCTAGCAACTGGCATAGTGGTAGGAGGAGCATTTGGAAGGGGATGTGGAGATGTGAAGAAATGTTGGAAATTTGAGGACACTTTAACAGGAAGCAGGGGTGCCAAAGCCGAGCCTTTCTGCCTTCAAGAACCCTGGTCCTGGGAAAACAATTTACAGTGTGCCCAAGGCAACCGGTTCCCAAACCATCAGAAGAGAATCTGATTGGACTACTGTCACAGAGAGGAGGGTTTTGGATATTGGGGGATTGCATTCAATATATGATTTTCAGGTGGTTTTTCCTGAGAGCTTGCTTAGCTATACTGCACTCAACATCTCTAATAAAAGCACCATTTTTCTAACACTTATGGAATCAAAGTTTGTTCTTCCCTAGGGAGTAAGCTGCGCCAGTCTGACAGTTTTGCTTCAATAAATATCTTAATTCTGTTACATACTATAATGCCCTAAGACTTTGTTTTGAATTTTAATTATATTAAACCTTGCAATTCTTGTAAAAATGTGAGAGTTTCCAGAGAAATTATTTATTAAAAACACCACATTAAAGCATTTGTAGAAAAGTGCAAAGTGACATATTCCTTCCAAACAGTATTCCATACAGATAAACTGAATAGAATAATTGATTCTAATTATGAACTTTGAGAAACTTTATAAATCCTGAAAGTGATGCGCATTTGTTTTTCTAAACTGTGGTCGATTACATTTTGTTGGGATGCATGTTTTAGTTGTGCTGGACCACAGACCAAAGACAACTACTCCAGTAGTTAACCACAAATATTGAAGTATAACCTATGTGTATAACTTAAGTACAGTTACCCTCTCTTGTTGATAGTCTGGTGTGAGAGAATCCTAAAGACATTATGTTGCCAGGTTCCTAAGCTTAAGGATCATTCCATGATCTAGAGGGCTCTGGTATTTGCAATTTTCATGGATTACACTATCAAAGCATTTTTTAAATTCTAAATTCACTTGTAGTGAATGATCCCATATTACTTTACAGAATTTTGTGACAGGCATTGAAATTAGTTATTCTCTGGAACCTTTAATGCTTTCTGGGTTTCAAGACTTACAAACTAATTCTCTATATACAATAGCTCGCCCTGCCAGAGTAGATAAACATAATACTCCCACGCCTTCTAGCAGTGTTTATGTTACCTAGTTGGGTAATGAAACATCTAGAAGCAAACAACTAAGCACAAAGGACTTCTCACTTCAAACCTGTGGTCGTAATAAATGTGATGTTTCAAATGATACTTCCTGAAAAGTTTTGTAAATTAGTTTCAATATATTATTTGCTCCTTAGTAGATCAGTCCTATTTATTTTATTTTAAAGTTCTCGAGCTTTAAGAATAGTATTCCTGAATCTAACTGCTAGTAGGAAGTATCTATTGAAAAGATAACTTGGATACATGCTTTATCTTTGATATTTTTAACAATTCAGCACACAGCACTCCTGTTGACATGCCCAGTAGAGGTCAAAATGAAGACAGAGACAGTGGCATTGCTCGATCAGGTAGTTATACTTTTCTTTGTTCTTTTCAGAAGTATACACTCAAAACACTGTAATGAAATATCACTCAGTAGATTCAGATTGAATTTTGAGATGAAATTCATACATTCTTCCTTTGAATGTTGATAGCACATTTAGAAGTAGGAATTACTTTCTTGTCACTTTGTTGATAGTATAGATCAGTGATGGCGAACCTATGGCACATGTGCCATAGGTGGCACAAAGAGCCATATCTACTGGCACACGAGTCGTTGCCCTAGCTCATCTCCAACATGCCTGTGTGTGCTGGCCAGCTGATATTTGGCTTGCAAAGAGATTCTGAGAGTGCATTTTTGGCTTCCAGAGAGCATCCGGGGGCATGGGGGAAGGCGTTTTTACCCACCCCCGCCTCTAGGGAAGCCATTGGAGCCTGGGGAGGGCGAAACATGAGCCTACTGGGCCCATCAGAAGTTGGGAAACAGGCCGTTTTCAGCGTCCAGATGGCCTCCAGGGGGCGGGGAAAGCTGTTTTCACCCTCCCCACATATTGAATTATGGGGGGGGGGAATTCACACATGCGTGACAGTGTATGCCCAAGCTCTTTCGGCACCTGAGAGAAAAAAGGTTCGCCATTGCTGGTATAGATCAAAAAGTATTTTGATCTTTTGTGTGTTTGTGTTGTGTGCTGTTCCAAACACATTGCTGAAACTTGCCAGTCTTGATTTTCTAATATTCACAAGTTTCTGATTTTAAGATAAATGTAAATGTTGTCACCGTGCCACCTTCAGGTTGTACATTAGAATATTGGCAACATAAGACAAAATGAGTCTCTATGTTGTTATTTATACTAATCTTCCCTTCCTTCTGCAATGCATATAGGTTTAACTGTTACTAATTTACTCTAGTCCTCAGAATTACCATAACATAGTCATGATTCTCCTATTTCCATTTCTTTCTTTTTAATATTAGATCTCTTGTCACTACTATTCCTTTTCCTTTTATAATTATTCTGTTGTTATTAGGTTGTCTGGATCTGCAAGGATCTGAGTTTCCCCCCCATTGTTGCAGGAATTGGGCTTTCATTCTGGATGTTAAAGAGTCCCATTTGCAAGTGCCTACTTTGTAGGAACAAATTTTAATTTTTGAATGTGCCATTTAGCCATTTGTATGAAGCAGAGTTGCTCCAGCAACTCTTCCTGTTTGCAAGCACTCTGGCAACAAGGTCTAAAGAAAGCTGTCTTTAAAGCCAGTGTAGCTCTCTAATTCTAAATTATATTCTGGCAGTATATTATATACTTCTATGAGACTTACAATATTTGCCTTTTTTAAAATACTGATCAAAATTCTCTGAACCCACAATGAAAAGGCTGGGTGCTATTAATTTCTTACTGTATCAATAGACTCTAGAGTGAAAAAAGAGTAATGCCTGTTATTTTAGCACTACATCTTGAACACTATTATAACTGAAACATCACAATATGCAGAGGACAAGAGAGAAATAATCCACATCTTTCAGATAGAAGTAATGTATTTTAAGTAAAAATTGAAGACAGTTTGTCAAGCAGCCAGTTCCATATCTAAAGTTACAATTTCTCCATTAAGTTACATCACCACATGTGGCTCTGTACTACTAGTTTTTCAGGAAGATAAGATAATATCCTTTTATGTGGATATTTTGTTTAGCAATAAGACTGGATAAGATTCATAAGCCTTATTCAGTAGACTACAAGTCTATAGCTGTTGTGTTTCTTTTCAGAATTACTTGTGGTTTCACTTTAACAAATATACCAGGTATTGAAATGGAAAGGGTTTTCTGCCCTATCTCCATTGCTCTTTTTCTATTGTCATTGCATTAACCTGAAGGGTCAGACCAGCATTGATATGCTTCCCAAACCAGTAGTGTAGGTCCTGCTCTATTATTTTCAAGTGTATGGTCCTCTATAACAGAGAAAATTTTGGTGGTCTGCAGAAAAAGTATTTGCATTTTTAATATTATACTAAATCAAAGGTCCTCAAACTACAGCCAACTTGGGGTCTTCTTTAGCCTCCAGGTATGAGGCTTTGGGCGAAGGCTGGAGGGAAGTGCCGCTGGTAGCAAAGAACCAGAGGGCCTTGTTCCAGTGGGACTGCATCATGACCTGGAACTGGCTAACCATCTCAGCCCACTGAGGCTCCAGGCGCTGGCATCTGGCATCTGGCCTTGCACTCCCGCAGGTCTTCTCTCTGCTTGGAAAGGCTACAGTACTCATAGTCCTCAGTGACATACTTCTGCTGAGCCTCCTTCTTGGCCAGATCTAATTTGAACTGAACCAGCTGTTTTGTTGACTTTCTCATACTGGCTGCTTAGCTCCAACAACTGTTTCCTATAGGGGGCTTAAAGAGCAAAGGCAGATAGGCGAGGAGTGGCTGGGAGGAGAGGGACAAATAGAGGCCAGTGATGCGCCCCTTGACATGAGTGACATCGAGCTGGCGGTGCCCCTTAAGTCATATGACCACCTAGCCACGCCCCCTCAGCTGGCCATTAGGCAGATCATATTAGTGGTCCATGGGATTTAAAATTATGATTTTATTGGTCCCTGGGGTCCGAAAGATTGGGGACCCTTGCTTTTTAACATCTGGATTTTTTAAATGTTTTTCAAAGGTACTGCCTTGAAGTTTGGTCTAACCTATACATATCTGGTTGCTAGATTCTAATATAGTTTCAGTGCTATATCAAGAGATGTCTCTCCTGCAATAAAACTATATCCTCCCTTTCCAAGTCAATCCCTAGTTTTCATTTAAATCAAGAAATAATATTGACTATTTTCTTTGATAGACCTTTTTCAGAAACCTTGTTATATTTCCGGAATGTATCATCCATGTTGCCCAATTTATGTGAATAAATTCACAGAATCTACATAAAGAACTGCATTTATAGATAAGTAATCAGTTCTTTCTGTCTCTTACATTCAGTCCATAAAATAAGAAGTGTATTGGCTATCTATAACAGAATCAAGGCTCAGTTACCTTCAAGAGCTGGGGTGGCACAGCAGGTAGAGTGCTGTACTGCAGGCCACTGAAGCTGACTGTAGATCTGTAAGTCAGCGGTTCAAATCTCATCACTTGCTCAAGGTTGACTCAGCCTTCCATCCTTCCGAGGTGGGTAAAATGAGAACCCGGATTGTGGGAACAATATGCTGGCTCTGTTAAAAAGTGCTATTGCTAACATGTTGTAAGCCGCTCTGAATCTAAAGAGAAGAGTTGCATAAAAATTGAATAAATAAATAAATAAAAGTTCAGAAGAAATTTCATTCTGACAATTTCATACTGACATTTTGCTTTGTCGACAGCATCCCTGAGTAGTCTTTTGATGACTCCATTACCATCTCCCAGCTCCTCCTCTAGTTATCAGCGCCGTTGGCTTCGAAGTCAAACCACAAGCTTGGAAAATGGCATTACACCTAGAAGGTAGGTTAACATAAACGCATTCTTCTTGTAATACAGATGTAGGTAGTTTATATTTGCAGTCTAAAAAAATAAGCAGGTCTCACTTTTATGGGCATTCAAAGTAATGGACTGATCTAAACCAGCACAACAATTACCAGACCTTTAATTTTCCTTTTTTCATGTCTCTTTAATGGAAGAGTTTCATTTAGACAAAGTAGGGTCGGTGCTTTTTGCTCCTTCAGCAAGTTTTCTCATCCCGATTTAGGTTACAGAATCTTTGAGCAAAATATGCTACAGATAAATGTGTTCTGGTTATAAAGAAACTCGAATGGGTGCAATAAATAAAGGAACCTTTTAATTAATAGACCTTCAGTTGACCTAGTAAATTGTTATGTCTTGAACTATTTAGTAATACTTGTCTGGCACAATGGAAATTAGCCAGGTTTGAAGATAAATAAGGAATGACATATATAACAGGTTAACAAGCCATTAACTTGGGTGGAGCTTTACAGAGGAAGATTCAGACTTAAAATTAGGACGACTTTGCTAATCATAAGAGCTACAGTCTCCTTCCTGGAACTGTGATTGCTCCTTCACTGAAGTTTTTTTTTTAAAAAAAAGTTGAAGTCATTTGTCTGGGATGCAATAAGATTCTACTCCTGGGCAAGTAATTAGATTATAAGACCTCTAAAGACCTATTTTCCAACCCTATATTTCTATGAACCATCTAATGTGGGAGAAAAATACCACTAATTGCTTCCAGAATATTAGAAAAATCTCCATATTTCTTTAGTGAAATATATTTGCATGCTGCTTCATATGCTTAACATGCAATTATTAACATTCAATTGCAATAAAAGTTCTGCTGCTGTACTCCTGGTAGACTCAACCTTCATTTGAAATATGTTAGCCTATCATTAGTTGAATCATGAATTGAGATCCAAACATTATCTTGCAATCTTCCATGAGTTAGTGGAAAAAGTCTGAACTCAACAGAAAATAAATTAAAACAGTAATTATATTGCTGTATTATATTGCCAATATTCTTTATAGCTGTGATGGGGAACCTACGGCACATGTGCCAGAGGTGGTACATGGAACCCTCTGCAGGCACGTGAGTCATTGACCAGCTGTGTTTGGGGATGGGAGACTTTCCCCCCTCCACCTTTTTGGGATGTGAGGCCAAAACAGTGGATTGCATGCACATGCATGGCGGGTTGCCTGTGAAGGACATGCAGAAGAGGCATTGCATTATGGGTGTGGGCAGTCATGCATGTGCAATAGTGTGCACATGCACACTTTTGGCATCTGAGGGAAAAAAGGTTTACTATGACTGCTCTATAGTCATTTCAGTTGTTCAGCCAGATCTTGTGTTGATTGTGGATCAATTTATTTCAAATCTCTTGTTCAAAATTTAAGATCTCTGTTTTTATCACCTCATCAGGAATTGCTGATCAAAGTATTTTTCGGAGTACAGTGAACCCTCGAGTTTCGCGTCCTCAAGGATCGCGAAAGGGCTATTTCGCTAGTTTTCAACCCGGAAGTAAACTCCACCATCTGCACATGCGTGCCCTTCCACGCATGCGTAGATGGTGGAGTTTCCCCGCCGGGCAGAGGCTTCCCTGGGTCTTCCCCCTCTTGCCCCGGTAAGACCCCAGCGGCGGTGGGCTGGAGCGCGAGCTTGGGGCAGCCTAGCTCCGCTTCCCAGCTGGGAAGCGGAGCCGGCAACAGCGTGGGCGGGCGGGCGGCGCGCGCGAGCTTGGGGCAGCCTAGCTCCGCTTCCCAGCTGGGAAGCGGACCCGGCAACAGCGTGGGCGGGCGGGCGGCGCGCGCGAGCTTGGGGCAGCCTAGCTCCGCTTCCCAGTTGGGAAGCGGAGCCGGCAACAGCATGGGCGGGCGGGCGGTGCGCGCGAGCTTGGGGCAGCCTAGCTCTGCTTCCCAGCTGGGAAGCGGATCTAGGGAGTCCCCACCGCGCGCGCGTTGCTGGGGAAAGCGCGCGCGCTTGGGGACATCCCAGCTTCGCTCCCCAGCTGGGAAGCGGATCTAGGGAGTCCCCACCGCGCGCGCGTTGCTGGGGAAAGCGCGCGCGCTTGGGGACATCCCAGCTTCGCTCCCCAGCTGGGAAGCGGATCTAGGGAGTCCCCACCGCGCGCGCGTTGCTGGGGAAAGCGCGCGCGCTTGGGGACATCCCAGCTTCGCTCCCCAGCTGGGAAGCGGATCTAGGGAGTCCCCACCCGCGCACATTGCTGGGGAAAGCGCGCACGCTTGGGGACATCCCAGCTTCGCTCCCCAGCTGGGAAGCGGATCTAGGGAGTCCCCACCGCGCGCGCGTTGCTGGGGAAAGCGCGCGCGCTTGGGGACATCCCAGCTTCGCTCCCCAGCTGGGAAGCGGATCTAGGGAGTCCCCACCGCGCGCGCGTTGCTGGGGAAAGCGCGCGCGCTTGGGGACATCCCAGCTTCGCTCCCCAGCTGGGAAGCGGATCTAGGGAGTCCCCACCGCGCGCGCACCCCAGGCGCGAGCAACGGGGTGGGCGGGCGAAGGGCGGGCGGCAGTGGAAGCACGCGCAGATGGTGTTTTTACTTCCGCACCGCTACTTCGGTAAAAATCGATCATCGCGTGGGGTCCTGGAACGGAACCCTCGCGATGATCGAGGGTTCACTGTATATAGTTTTTGGAGAGGAAAATAAGGGAAAGAATCTGCTTACCAGATATTCATCATCCTTAGTGTGGTCAGTTTTAGCACATTATTTTAGCCCCTGGTTAGGGCTTTAAAAAAACCTTATTTGGAGAGAGTAACAATGAAAGAGCTTGCAAGCCAGTAAGAGCTGGGAACATTGTTATAACCTGGTTAGGGCTGAAAAGAAAAATTCTGAGCAAGTAGAGCAATGAAAAAAAACTGCAAAGATCTAGGGCTTGGAAACCATTCTTAGCAGAGAGTAACATTGAAAGAGCTTGCAAGAGTAAGAGCTGGGAACATTGTTAGCACCTGGCTAGGGCTGGAAAGAAAGTTACTTGGAGCAAGTTAGAGTAATGAAAAAAAACTCTGCAAAGAATTAGAGCTTGGAAAAATTCTGAAAGAACATGCAAGATAAGAGCTGGGAAGATCATTAGCACCTAGTCAGGACTGGGGGAGGGGGGAAGTTTAGAAAAAGCTGCATTCAGAGTATAAGATGCACCTGAATTTTCAGCCTCTTTTAGGGAGGAAAAGGGTGCGTCTTATACTCCGAAAAATACGGTAAAATAACACAGTTGGAAAGGACTTTGAAGGTCTTCTAGTCCAACCCCCTGCTCAAACAGCATATTTGCATACTCTTACACCAGGGGTACCCAACCTGTGGGGTGTGGCCTTATTGGCACCAGGCCATGTGAGCAGCCAGCCATATGCACTCATCTGTGTGCATATATGACCCAATTTGCATAAGTGTTTCCGCGATCATCCCAGGCAGTCTGACCCCACATACCCGAGTGTTGTTGGTCCCACTCACACGAGCCTCACTGCAGGTGCCTGCATATCCACTTGCATGAGCCTTGTTGCGGGCCGTTGCAACCTACTCACGAGCCTTGTCACAGGTGCTCATAGCCCCACTCCAACAAACCATTTGTGGCTTGGCTTGTTGCCAAAAATGTCATGGACGAACGTGCACCTGCACCTTTCCCTCCCACAAAATCATTGTCTCTTCCCCCCCCATCCCCTTGTTTGGGTGGCCTATGGCAATGCCATTCTTTTACATTAACCCATATTCATTCAAGAAAGCTTTCATCCTTAGTTTTATGCATTTCTGTAGTTGTGTAGTGATCTCTTACATATAATGCAACTCCCCCTCCTCATTTATTAGGTCTATTTCTTTTGAACCATTTATAGCCTTCCAGCAATACATTCCACTCATGTGTGTCATCCCACCAAGTCCGTGTACCAGTACTTCAAGTTTACCCTATTTGTTCCTTAAACTTCAAGCATTTGCGTATAGGCATCTGAATTCTTTATGACTGATTCTAGGCATATCTCTCCTGTTTTATATCTGTGTTTTGATGCTCTTTTCTACATACCTCTGCATACCTCTCCTGTTCTATATCTGAGTTTTTCTTCCTTCCCATCAGTCCATGCTTCCTTGTTTGATTAGTTATTTTAGGGTTTATGTTTAGGATTAGGTTTTAAAAATCCGAAAGATTAGTCACTTTCCTCCCTCAGTTTCAGTTTAAAGCTCTTCGGATAAGATGAGTCAGTAATTTTCCAAATACATTCTTCCCAGTTTTTATGAGGTGATGCAGTCCATCCGGGGGTGGGCTACTGCCCGGACAAGGGGGAACACAGTGGGGTAGCAAAAGTGTAACTCCACCCTAGAGCACCTAATTTGCACTGAAAGATGTTGAAAGAAAATGCAGGGCATCCTGAATAAGCTACGCCCACAGTTTGGTAGTAAAAATTTTGGTAGCCCTTCACTGAGTCCATCTTTTTCCCAAAGTCCTTCATGTAGATAATACAGTCCATAGTCTAAGAATCCAAAATTCTCTTGGTGGCACCAGCCCTTAAAACCATTGGCTTGTTTCTAAAATCCTTTATTCCCTCATTGGATGTTGATCTTTTGTTGGAAGTATGGATGAAAAATTAAAGGGGAAAAATCTCCTCCACTATTGATCTAAACATCTAAATTGTGTTTCTATCTTAAGAAAGGTCATTTATTTAAAGGATAAGTGCAGATGACAACAGCTATCCTCTCAATCCTAGGAGCCTCATTCTTTTTTTCCTCATTGACCATTCATTAGATAAGGAATGGAGATCGGATTACCATTTTCTAACTGCTTTTGAAAATAGAAAGATAGTCCTTGTGAAGGATATTAAAGAGAAAATCAGATAAACTGAAATGTTGAAATTGACTGAAATGTTCCAAGGGCTGAGATAGTTCTAGCTAGGTTCTCTAAGCTACACTCTGACTTGTTTAGTTTTGGCTTAATGTATATGGAACCTGGTCTTTATGATTTTTCTTTATTGCTTCGTCTTCATTGAATGAATCAGATCAAAGACAAATAATGGCTTATCGAGACCCAATTCTAATTGAATGGAATTCTTGAGGCTATCACTTCACTATGCACTAATTAAATTTCAGGCCATTTCAGGCCTTTGCTAGTAGCTAAACTCATAGTACAACTTTTTTCTCCAATAGGTCAATTGAAGAAAAGTTCAGCATGGCAGACGAAAGTTGTGGCCTCAATCCTGCACTGATTCGAAGGAAGAAAATTGCCATCAGCATCATTTTCACCCTTCCTGAGAAAGAAGAATCCCAGAGAAATTTCCAGGATTTCTTCTTCTCTCATTTCCCCTTATTTGAATCACATATGAGCAAGCTGAAAAGTGCAATTGAAATGGTAAATCAGTGAACAAATTTAGTTTCTATGCTTATAACCTCTAATTGGTTAAGAATGAGAGATAACATATTACGTCAGGAGTCTACAATTTTGGCAAATTTAAACCTGGAGGACTTCAACTCCCCAAATTCCCCAGCCAGCTTTGCTAGGGAATTCTAGGAGTTGAAGTCCGCCAGGCTTAAAGTTGCAAAGGTTGTAGACCTCTGTATTAGGTTAAATCTAGGAATTTTGTAACTCAATTCTTCTTCAGAATTTTACATGCTAAATTACCCAAGCCTATTATCTTTCTAACAATTCCAGTGTCTGTTTCTCTTGTACTCCTGAATGCTGTGAATGTAGTCCAAATAGCCGACAGAAGTGTTTGCATCTAGAATTAGCTATACATGCTTATCCCTCAATATATTCCCTATGCAAACAAATTTCTACATTAGAAATTTATAGCTTTACAAAACATTTGTTCTAAATGGGTATGTTGTACTTGTGGCCATTAAAAATAGGACAGTGAATCATGCATGGGCTAGGCTGGTGACATATAGCCCTTTCCTATGCTTTGATACAATGTATAGGTCTGGGTCATGGACCAGTACCAGTCTGTATTCTATTAGGAACCAAGCTACAGAGGTGGAGATGAGCTATGGGTGAGTGAAAGTGTGCATGCACGGGATCTAGCCTGCGTGCTCCTTCCCCACGTGGAAAAATTGTCTTCCACGAGACTGGACCCTGATGTCAAAAAGGTTGTGGTCTGCTGATATAAGTAATAAATCTGAAGGAAGTTTAATTTTCACCCAGCATTCCTCCTCAATTATAAACAAGGCCTACTTTATTTAAAGCCTTTTTATTTGAGTGCATGGCAGGTGGTAACTGTTCTTGAACATAGCTTTCAATGTGCACCTACCTGATTGTCCACTTTTAGGGGCAAACGTTTTCCTTGACTTTTTATGTTTTTTTCTTTTACTGAAATGGAAAGGACCTAAAAGCTGTACTGAGATGGGAAGGATGCAGACTAGTTAAGTGGGGCTTAACTACTCTTTGGGGAAGTAGCCTATATCTACAGTTTTTGAATACAGTAGTTTCTGATTCAAAAGGGGTCTATAATTGAAGGTTAAATTGAATTAACCTTCAGGCAATTAAGTTAAATTGCCTGCTTTAGGATCTTTTCTTTGTGGGCAAATACCAGAAAAAAGAAATTGTAAAAATCCGTATCTCAAGTTTGGTTATAATGCTGTTCTAAGCTTTTCAATATGCATCCTGAAAGAATCAGCTCTGCATTCATTTTTAACCTGTTCTTATTTCCCCCCCAAAGGCTATGATTACATGTAGAAAAATAGCAGAAATAAACCAAAGAGTGCAAGTTTACATTAGCCGTGTTATGGATGCACTGGATGAATTTAGGTGAGTTACTGTTACATTCAATTTTATTGGGACGGACAATATATGCACCTGTTCTTTGGATTAATCTATTTCACAACTCAGATCCTGTTCTTTCTTTTTTTTTACTTTTGTCTTTGCACTAACCTTCAGATGATCTTCGACTTACAACCACAATTGATTTTAAAATTTCTGTTGCTGAGCAAGACAATTGTTAAAGTGAATTTTGCTCCATTTTAAGGCCTTTCTTGTTACAGTTGTTAAATGAATAACTACAGTTGTTAATTTAGTAACATGGTTGCCACATTGGACTCCACATTGACTTTGCTTGTCAGAAGGTCACAAAGGTTTATCACATGACACCAGGACACTGCAACTATCATGAATATATGGCAGTTGCCAAGAGTTTGAATTTTGATCATGTGACCATGGGGATGCTATATAACATTTGTAAATGTGAAAAACTGTCATGTCACTTTTTTCAATGCTGCTGTAACTTTGAACAATCACTAAATGAACTGTTGTAAATTGATGACTAACTGTATATTCATGGAGATTTTATTGGAGATCATTTGAATCTCCCCCACTCAAAACTAAACATCCATGAATTTGAAGGTCTTTACTGTTGATACTGTGTTGTCTAGTATTGTAAGAGGTAGAAGTATGGTTTTTGAATGTATTCAGTTCCAGATTGTTCCGCACCACAAGATTAGTTGTTCAACCTCCTATCTATATGCAAATTCATCTGAATGAGTCTGATCGCTGTTGTGTCATCTGTGAACTTCAGTAGTTTAAAAGATGGATTGTTAGAGATGTAGTCATTGGTATAGAGAGAGAAATGGAGAGAGCACACAGCCTTGGGGGTCCCCTGTGCAGGTATTGGACAGGTATCTGATGTGATTCTGCTTAGCTTCATCTGCTGCTTTCTGTTAGGAAGCTTATGAAGTTTTGAAAAATTTGTAAGAAGGGACAGAGAAAAAGTAAAAAATCAAGTTCTAAGACATAATTAAATAAATAGTTTGAAGGAAATAACGGCCAAAATAATTAGAAGTAAAAGAAAATAATATAAAATTGGATTATAATCAAGATTTAAGTAGATATGTTATTCTCTTTGATAACCTTTAATAGTCTTTAGATCAGCAGTTCTTAACCTGTGGGTCATGACCCCGGCAGGGGTCGAATGACCAAAACACAGGGGTCGCCTAATGCAGTGTTTTTCAACTATGGTCAGACATGGTCAGGTGTGCTGTGAAGAAGAAAGTTCAGGTTCCGGTCTCGCAACTTTTTGCTGAGGGTGCAAAGAGCAAAAAGTTGCGAGACCGGAAGCTGAGCTTCCTTCTTCGCGCCTTCCAGGTTTTCCAGCAGTTGCAGCGCCCCGCCTGGCTGGAGCTTCCCTGGCAGTGGCAGCAGGTGAGCTTTGGGGCTCGGATGGAGGGTGCCGGCAGCAGCGGCACTGGGAAGTAGCCATGGGGCGGCAGCAGGCCGCGTGCACACAAACAACCCTCCGCACAGCCTTTTCAAAGGCCGTGCACAATGGAGCCAGGTGTTGGAGTTGGGGAGCACTGAAAGTGCAGAGGCCGGCGAAGGTTTTTCTTGTTTTAAATGTGCGCGCGCTCCCCCTCCCTCTGCCAACTGCCAGCGCCTGCCCAATGACCACCTGGGGGTGGGGAGCGCGGATCCATGCCCTGCAAGCTGCCGGCGCCGGCCCGATGACCGTCTGGGTGGGGGAGCGAAAGAGAGAAAGACAGAAAGAAAGGGGGAGAGATATAGGGAGAAAGAGAAAGAGGTGGGGAGAAAGAGAGAGAGAAAGCAAGAGAGAGAAAGCAAGAGAGAGAGAGAGAGCAACAGACAGAGCAACAGACAGAGAGCAAGAGAGAGTGTGAGAGAAAGAAAAAGAGAAAGAGAGTGAGAAAGAGAGAGAAAGGGGGAGAGAGAAAGAAAGCGCACGCGAGAGAAAGAAAAAGCACGCGAGAGAGAGTGTGTGTGAGAGAGAAAGAAAGCAAGAGAGAGAGTGTGAGAGAAAGAAAGCAAGAGAGAGAGAGAAAGAAAGAGAGAGAGAGCAAGAGAGAGAGAGAAAGAGGAGAGAGAGAAAGAGCGAGAGAGAGCAAGAGAGAGGGTGGAGAAAGAGAGAGAAAGAAAGCAAGAGAGAGAGAGAGAAAAGGAGAGGAAGTGAGAGAGAGAGAGAAATGGGAGCAAAAAGGAGAGAAAAAAGAGAAATGAGAAAATGATTGAGGCAGAGAATGAGAGGAAAGAGAGAGAAAGAGAGAGAAAAAAGAGAGAAGTGACTCTTGATTTAAAGCATATGATAAAAAGCACACAAAGAATAAGAGAGAAAAGAACCCCAGCGCTCACCTGATTTTGGAAATGGTTCAAGAATTTTTGTGATTAATCACTATGTTTAAATTATGTTGGATTTGTAGCAATGCAAATAGATAATGTAAATGAGGTATTTACATTTTGAATCATAATTGTAGCAAAATTACAGTTTTGAAGTAGCCACCAAAATTATTTTTTGGATTGGGGTCACCGCAATGTGGGGAACTGTATTGCGGGGTCATGGCATTAGAAAGGTTGAGAACTACTGCTTTAGATGATCAGGACTAAAACAAGAGGTTTTAAGGATTTATTTATAGATCATAGATATGACATTTGTTGTATTTAAAGAAAAGGTGAGAAGTTAATAAAAGTATACAAAAATATATAAAGGACAAAGGTAACGTCTTTTTTTAAAATTTTCTTTACTATATTTTTTATTTTCTATTTTTTATTTATCTCCAGGTTCTAATTTTTATTTTTATTTTTTCCATTGTGTTAGTTGTTACTGTTGTAAATGTAATTTTAATAATATATATTATATATATATATATATATATATATATATATATATATATATATATATATATTTGTTTTCGTAAATTTTCACGGGTATATGTATGTAGATTGTTCTGAGTTCGGGTTTTGCCCTGTGTAATATTTTGCATGTCTATGCGATGTTTCGGCGAAATCACATTCACCATCATCAGGCTGAAGTTCCAATCTTTGTGTTGTTGTATATATATATATATATATGTATATATATATATATGTATCAAATGTTTTTAGCTGGAATTTTAAAATTAAGGGAGACTAGGATGGTCACATTTCGGCCTTGTTCTGGCCTCATCAGCTAGCCACACCCTTCCTTACTGGGATTCGATCTGGCAGCCTCTGCCTTGTAAGGCAGATAATTAGCAGTTGAGCCACCAGACCTGATCCCTCCAGCTCTGTACCAGGGAGGGGCTATATGTTTTTTTATGTCGTATCACCCTGGTATATTGAAGGAACGTCACAGCTCCTTTTTGCCTCTAGGTCCTGGGTTGGGCCTAGAGGCAATTTCTGGCGACGTTTCGATGGGGTCCCACTCATCATCTTCAGGCTGGTGTTTCTGTCCTTGTTCTAAGGCGAACACTGCGAGACCTAAGCTGCCTTCCTTCTATAAATACTGGTGGCTGGGTGTGGTTTGATGGCTCAGCAATTGCCTGCTGTGTAGAAACTTCCTGGTGAGTCAGTGGGGTAACATCTGGGGTCGTTGATGTAGCTGAAGTATGCTGATTAGTTAATGGTTGTTGATTAGGCGTGATATCCTGAGTAGTTGGAGCTTGCAGGCTACTTGATTGTTTTGCAATCAATTTTGTTTCTTGAACTAGGACAGAAACACCAGCCTGAAAATGACGAGTGGGACCTCATCAAAACGTCGCCAGAAATTTCTAAATCCTACACGGGAAGAAACCCGAATATACCAAGACTCATACACACACACACACACACACACACACACACACACGATATATATATATCACATATTTTTGCTGAATATTTAAAATTAAATATATATATATATATATATATATATATGTATACTTGCAATAATATATATATATATAATTAAAATTACATTTACAACAGTAACAATATATATATATATATTGCTAAAACACTCCTGTTTGGGTGTGTGTAATTTTTAACTGGGCAAGATGATGCTGTAGGGTAGCGGTTCAAATCCCATCATCAGTTCAAGGTTGTTTCAGCCTTCCATCCTTCCGAGGTGGGTAAAATGAGGACCTGGATTGTGTGGGCAATATGCTGGCTATGTTAAAAAGTGCTATTGCTAACATGTTGTAAGCCGCCCTGAGTCTAAGGAGAAGGGCAGCATAAAAATCGAATGAATGAATGAACAAATAAATAAATAAATGCATTGTAGGACAACAATTTTTGAGCCAAAGTACTTCAAACGGGTAATTTAAAAAATGTGTCCAAAATCCAGAACCTGTCATTTCTGGGGAATTTAAATTTTATAAAAAAAATTGTAACTTAAATATTATCATAAAACATCATCACACAATACAAGCTTTCATAAAACATTTCCTATTTCAGTTCCTTATTTTTCACCATACTACATAGTTTAACATGGGTTATTTTCCAGGGAGATATTTCTCTAAATTTTGCAGTGAAGGCAGTACATTAGAAGCTCTGCCATTACCATTAACAGTTTATATCCCATCTTTTCTTCAGGAGCTCTGGGCAACATCCATAGCAGTGCCTATTTTTCCATTCAGAAACTGCTTTTTGTAGTAGATAGAGCTGAGAAATACTAACTGGTCCAAAGACAGCTTTCAGACTTGAATATCCAAAAGCAATTTGAGTAGAGACATACCCTGCTGAGCATAAAATATACCTCTGGTAGAAAGCTACTAGAATTGAAAAAAAAAGTAAGAATTTGACAAGAATGTCATTTATTTGGCAAGAATGTCAAGCTTCAATCATATTAACAAGTAAATATGAAACTTGAAAAATGAGTGGCTGTTATGAAAGAAGTACATTGAGTTATTTTGGTTATACATAGAGAATGAGGATAAATTGAAAAATATATAAACAAAGGAAGAAGTAACAGTTTTGGTTGTTTTTCCGGTTATGGGCAAAATGCTTTTATATTTTGAACCATTTCTTCTTGTTTAAGCTAACGTGGTCCTTTTCTTTTGGTAGAACTACTATATGGAATTTATACACAGTTCCAAGGATTGCAGAACCAGTGTGGCTTACGATGATGTCCTCTGCTTCAGAAAAGAATCTGTTATGTCAACATTTTCTCAAGGAATTGGCTGTTTTGATAGAGCAGAGCAGCAAAAACCAGTGAGTAATCTTGTTTTGTGTTGCTCCTCTGGTTTGAATGGTATGTTTATTGCAGAGATATAATTTTGTTTCTGCTGCTGCTTATTTTTATAGGTTTTTTGCTGCTCTATTAACAGCAGTGTTAACCTATCACTTGGCCTGGGTCCCTACTGTGATGCCAGTTGATCATCTCTCCAATAGGGTTTTCTCTGAGAAATATGCCTCACCATCTGTGAATATACTGGCAAAATCACATCCCTACAATCCACTTTGGGCACAACTTGGTCAGTACAAAAAATTCATATCTAAATTTAAGATGACTCTTTAGGCATGGGATTTTTTTTCTGGAAAGAAATGCGCTTATATGCACAAGGGTTGATTTATTTTAATTTGTTATGCCACCAAATCTTGCAGGATTTCCAGCAGTTAAAAATCCATGAAATGTTCATGACAAAAGGCAACATTGAAAATAAATAGATCAACCATAAGAACATACATACATTCAGGGCTTTTCATCAAATTCTGATTGAAAGAATTTGGTCTTTTTGGTTTGATAATAAAAAATTACCCTGTAATAAGATGGGAGGCCAATAATTTAATAATAAATAAATAAATCCTTTAAAGTAGATAATGTATGTACCTGTAATAATTGATTATTATGAATTATATTCCAGGAGATCATTTAAATTCCACTGAGAAATTATATATTACTTTTTCTGAACTTTTTTGTAAATAATATTCAAATATCTACTATCAAATATAATAGCTTGTTCCTTCCAATTAGAAAATTATTAAACTAGGTTTGTTTTGTGAGTCAGATTGTTACTATCATTGCATGTGCCCTCTAGTGGTTACTAAATAGCTTGCATGCTACAAAAATGGGTTTAATTCTCTTTTGACATCCTTATTAATGAAACAAATGCAGAAACATACCTTCATGAAACACATAATCTAAGTCACTTAAGTGCCATGGTTTATGATAATAAGTTATCTCAGAGCTCAATAAAAGCATTGTGACATATACATTAGACCATTCTAAATCCTAAATGGGAAGTCACATCACTTTCTCAGTCCCCCAATCTGGAGTAGACATTCAATTCTTATGCTTATAAAAGTTGAGTAAAAGGATGTTTTTGTGCAAAAATTAAATGGTGGGGCATCCAGTCATTATACAGTATTTCATCTTCAACATTTCTAGATAGGTTAGGTTTAGGTTAGGTTAGGTTAGGTTTATTGGATTTATATGCCGCCCCTCTCCGCAAACTCGGGGCGGCTCACAACAATAATAAAAAACAGTACAGTACACAATACCAAATCCAATGCCCACCCATCCAGTTCCAATTTAAATTAATAATCTCATAAAAAACAGTATATATAAAAAACAGGCACACAGTCAATCAATCAACAAAACAACATGGGCAAGGGGGAGGTGTTTTAGTTCCCCCATGCCTGACGGCAAAGGTGGGTCTTAAGGAGTTTACGAAAGGCAGGGAGGGTGGGGGCAATCCTAATCTCAGGGGGGAGCTTGTTCCAGAGGGTCGGGGCCCCCACAGAGAAGGCTCTTCCCCTGGGTCCCGCCAGACGACATTGTTTAGTCGACGGGACCCGGAGAAGGCCAACTCTGTGGGACCTAACCGGTCGCTGGGATTCGTGCGGCAGGAGGCGGTCCCGAAGATATTCTGGTCCGGTGCCATGAAGGGCTTTATAGGTCATAACCAACACTTTGAATTGTGACCGGAAACTGATCGGCAGCCAATGCAGACTGCGGAGTGTTGGAGTGATATGGGCATACTTGGAGAAGCCCATAATTGCTCTCGCAGCTGCATTCTGCACGATCTGAAGTTTCCGAACACTTTTCAAAGGTAGCCCTTTGAAAAGATAGACTTGTTCAGATCTTCCCAAACTCAATTTCATAGTTGTGCTATTAATATTTAAATCAGAAGATTGTTTTAGCAGTAGTTAGGAATAGTTACAATAATAGTTATGCTGACAATGGATTTAGCTGACTCATCTTGTTGCCATATCTGTGAGATATGTATTTACAGATTTTTTAAAAATTGCAGGTCTTTGCATAATTGTGGCAAAAAAAATATTTTTAGAAAATTTGATTCTGTTGAGTGTTAATCTTCCTCTACTAAAATAAATATAATAAAATTGATTCATTTTACTAAGGTGTGGATTTATCCTTTAAGGCAGTGGTTCTCAACCTGAGGGTCAGGACCCCTTTGGGGGTCGAATGACCATTTCACAGGGGTCGCCTAAGACCATAGGAAAAGAAAAATCCCCTGTTGTTAGGAACTAAAGCTTCTATTCTGGTACCTTGGAACATATTTTTACAATCCGACCAATCAGGCATTTACTCTGGGGGTGTCCCATTGACCTTCCAACTTAAAGCTGTGTTGCGAGAATGACGCTAGACTTATGGTTGGGGGTCACCACAACACGAGGAACTGTATTAAGGGGTCACATCATTAGAAAGGTTGAGAACCACTGCTTTAAGGTGAAATAATAATATCTTAGTGCTTTCAATTTTTTTGTAGTTATGTTAAACAAATAAATATTTGGCATTGGTCTTTGATGTGTATTAATTTTTATTAATGTTTTTCTTTGCTCATTGTGCTTATTTAGGTGATTTATATGGTGCTGTAGGTTCACCAGTCAGAATGACAAGGACAGTAATTGTTGGAAAACGTAAGGATTTTGTTCAGCGCATTCTTTATGTCCTTACATATTTTTTACGGTGCTCTGAGTTGCAAGAGAATCATCTCATCTGGAATGGGCAGCTTGACAAAGGAAAGCAAGCTGTGGATGGCAGGGAAATTTTAACAACTCTAGAAAAAGGAGAAGTTGAAGAATCTGATTATGTGGTTGTCACAGTTCAAAACGAACCTGCTCTTGTGCCTCCTGTCCTCCCTCGAAAGAATGGTGATGATGCTGCTGTTGTTGCTGCAGAACATGAATGCTGCTTTGAATCTGGCTGCTTCAAGGGCAAGCATGAGAGACTGAATGCTGAGGGCAAGTCTGAAGCATCCCCACGTTTTTCCAGAGTCAGTTCTCCGAAAGGATTTGCAGGAGAAATTAAGAAAGGGAAAACTTTAGTTAATTCAGAAACTGCATGTGGAAGGCATGGTATATTAGAGGATTTAACTGCAAGAATGAATGAGGACAAGCAACACAGTGTAACAGGGCAGATGTTTCAAAACTTGACAGCTGTTCCACATTCTAAGAAGATTGCCCAGGTGTGTTCTCAACTGAAAAAAGTTACCTTTCAGATTGGAAGCTCTACCTCACCAGAATCTGATTCTGAAACCCAAAGAATGGAAGTAAACAAAACTTTGGAGAAACACAGAAGTAAAACTAAGTCTCTATGTGTTCTATCAAGCCCATTACATACAACATCCAGGGACTCACAAGAGAAGTCTGACTTATGTCTTAAAACCTGCACTAGCCAGAAAGTTAGGGAAACAGAAATGCCAAGGGCACCTTGGCTGCTATCACTTCCACAATCTGTCATTCTTGATAGAGAAGTCAGAAGGGTAAACCTGGGAAAACTAGATCAAGTTTATAGTACAAGCTGTGAAAACTTTGAGAGAAATTATCTTGACTGTGATTCAGGAAGTTCTACTGATGTACAGAGGTCTGGCCAAACAGTTACTAAGAACACCCCCTGTGGGGAGGTTGAAAGCAAACTCCACTGTAGAATGGAGGAGAACATTCCTAGAAACGAAAGTTCTGATAGCGCTCTTGGGGACAGTGATGATGAAGGTTGCACGTACATTCCAGATGAGCAGTCAGTCACTGTTAACTGTAGACCTGAAGAATTTTTAGAAGTGGAACTTGCTTTGCCAAGGTAAAGAAAAAATAATAATACCCAGAACTTTTGAAGGTTGTTTTAGTTTTTGTTTCTTGCACTGTTTTGAGAGGCATTTGGTAGTGAGGTGTAACCTGTTTTTTAATCATCTCCACCTGATCCAACTGATTCTTAGCCAAAACAATGGAATCTTACGCTTAAATTTTAAGCTGCAGGAAGGTGCATTTACCTGAGTAATATAGTCACAGTTTTTAATATATACCCTGTTTCTCCCCAAATAAGACATCCCATAACCCAGCATTTCCCAACCGGTGTGCCGCGGCACATTAGTGTGCCGCGAGACATGGCCAGGTGTGCCACGAGAAGCTCAAGCTGGGCGGGGCGCTGCCGGCGCCCCTGCCTGAGTGTCGTCCTGTGGGTGGTCTTGGGCTTCACAGTCGCTTCCTGGTTCCCTCTCCTCCCACCGCCTGTGTCTCCCGCCGTCGCCTCCCACCAAGCCGTCGCCCGTTGCCGTGGGTTCCTCGAGTGGGAGCTGCCGCTTCCCTCCGTCCAGCTCAGCCACGCTGCCGTAGAAAGCACAGAGGTTATTGCCACCGCTTCTGCCTCCACTCAGGGAGCCACCGTGGTCACCGCGCCTTTTCCTCTCCCTCAGCTCAACCACGGTGGCTCCCTGAGTGGAGGCAGAGGCGGCGGCAATAACCTCTGCACTTTCTACGGCAGCGTGGCTGGGCTGCCTGGAAGGAAGCGGCAGCTCCGAGGAATTAGGCGCTGGCGGTAGACACAGGCGGAGGGAGGAGAGGGAACCAGGAAGCCACCGTAAAGCCCAAGACCAGCCACAGGATGACCTTCAGCCAGGGGCACCGGAACCGCGCGCAGCCATGGTGGGAGCAGCATGAGGTAGCAACGAGGCGCGAGGACAAGCAGGCAGCTTGGCGGAGGGGAAGCGCTGAGGGGCTCTCCTCCTTCCCCACCCCCGCGCTTCTCTCCCGCCCTGGCTTTCGCTTCGCCCCATGATTTCCCCGCAATTTCATCCAGGCCACCTCTTGCCTCCTTTTGAACTGCGGGGAAATCTGCGGGCAAAGCAAAAGCCAGGGCAGGAGAGAAGCGCGGGGGTGGGGAAGGAGGAGAGCCCCTCAGCGCTTCCCCTCCGCCAAGCTGCCTGCTTGTCCTCGCGCCTCGTTGCTACCTCCTGCCTTTTTCCAGGGGCCTTTGGAAGGCACCCAGGGAAGGGGGGGGATTGGGGGTGGCTGCAGCGGCTTCTCGTCCTCCTCATCCGGCTGCTAATGCCCGCCCGGCCCCTCTTGCAGTCCCTTCACGGAGCGCTTTTGTCCCAGGCTGTCAGCAAAAGGGCTGCAGGACAGGCGGGGCAGGCGTTCTTCTCACAGCTGAGGCAGAATTTGGAATGTCGGGTGTGTGTGCGTGCGGGCTCCGCATCCCCCTGCCACCCGGAACATTTAAAATAAGAAAAACCTTTGCCGGCCTCCGCAGAGAAGAAAGGAAGAGAGAGGAAGAGAGACAGAGCAAGAGAGACATAGCAAGAGAGGCAGAGAGAGAGAGAGAGAGAGCAAGAGAGACATAGCAAGAGAGGCAGAGAGAGAGAGAGAGACAGAGAAAGAGAAAGAGAGAGAAAGAGAGCTAGCAAGAGAGAGAGAAAGAGAGACAGAGAAAGAGAGACAGAGAGAGAGAGAAAGAGAGAAAGAAAGAGAGAGAATGAAAGAGAGATAGCAAGAGAGGCAGAGAGAGCAAGGGAGAGAGAAAGACATATAGGGAGGGAAGGAGGGAGAGAGAAAGAGAGCAAAAAAGAGAGGAAGAAAGAAAGAGGGATGGAGAGAGAGAAAGAAGGGAAGGAAGAGAGAGAAAGAGTGAGGGAGAAATAGAGCGAAATGGAGGAAGATTTTTTTTTGTCAAAACTTTTCTTTAACCCCCCCCCCCAGCCCCCCGTTCAGTGTTCCCCAGGATTTTGAAAATATGAATAATGTGCCGCGGCTCAAAAAAGGTTGGGAAACACTGCCCTAACCCAATCGGGCTTTTGAGTCCATAGCAATAAGGCCTACCGCTTATTTTAGGGTTCTGAAAAATATAAGATAGGGTCTTATTTTCAAGGAAACATGTTAATAACTTGAGGAGCTGTATGCTTATTGTTGTTACTTTTACATACATGCTATGCCATAATGTTATTTCCCTTCTGGAAAAAAAACATATCAAGTGCAAAAAAGAAGGAACAAATAGTAAGCCAAAGAGTTCAAAGGCATGAACAAAAATAAAAGCAAATTGCTAAGACTGTTTTATACCAATATAATTCGCTATATTCTGTATCTTTGCTTCCAGTAAGTCCTTATACAGATTAATTAGTACCTTGCCTTTTCTTTATTCAGTTATTCACTCTTTCCTCATGACACATTTAGTTTTCTTTAATATATGTATTCATATGCTCATTATATCTACAGTATATGTCCAAAAAGGACATGGTGCTCAGTGGGTAAGACGCTGAGTTTGCTGATGGGAAGGTCGGCAGTTCAGCAGTTCAAATTCCTAATGCCATGTAACAGGGTGAGCTCCCGTTAATTGTTCCACCTTCTGCCAACCTAGCAGTTCGAAAGCACATAAAAATGCAACTAGAAAAATAGACCCACACCGGGGAAAAATTAGAGGGGACATTGTAGACCAGCCTTCTTTGTCTGTGCCACATGCAGCATTTCCACATAATTGTAAGGCCAGTATTAGTCAGCTTAGTACATTTTGACTAGTAAGCTGTAGTATCGTATAACCAATGTTCAGTTTTATCCCAAGGACATTCATCATAATCAGCCCAAACTAATATGTCTAATCTGGAAAGGCTTTGCAAGCCAACATAATGATTCTCACATAAAACTACGATGGAATCTAAGTTATCCGTCCTTTGGATATCCGACACTCTGGATCATCCGACGTCTTGGCTGCTTGGGGGCGTGGCTGTAGGCCCCCAAGCATTGCAGCCACGATAGGGAAACAGTCCCCAAGAACGCCGAGAAGAACCGGGGCGGGGGAGGCGCAGGCTGCTGCCCCACTGAAACAGTTCGGGTGAGCCCGCTGTCCCAAACTTCCTTCCCCACTTCCTTCTTTAAAGTTCCAGTTGGGAGGTGGTGGGGATCTTTGTCCCTCTCTCAGCCCGTAGCGACGGTGGGGTGGGTGAGCGTACTGTAAAACAGGCAGCTTCAGAACCCAATCCTATAGTCTCCTCCCAGCTTCCTTGGAAGATGTCAGGGAGCTGAAGGGTTTAGAGGGGCTGCTTTACATTCTCCGACGGCGGTGGTGGCGTTCCCGGCTGGGCTGGGTCAGGCTGGGACTGGGATGGGTCCTCAGCAGCTGTCACTGCCGGGCTATAAAAACCCACGTCTACCCTTCCGCCCATTGGAGGCGGTGCGACTAAAGAGTCTTGAGAGGTCCTCTTTTTCCCCGGACCAGCCGACAAACGGGAGCAAGGGGTAGATGGAATGCTTTATCCCAGGACCTCCTACAGTATTTATTTTTCTCCTGCCTTCAAGTTTCAAGTTTCAAGTTTTATTGGATTTATATGCCACCCCTCTCCGAAAACTCGGGGCGGCTAACAACAATCATGAACAATATACAATAAAATCCAATACTAAAAGCAAATTAAAACCCCTTAATATATAAAAACCAAACATACATACAAACATACCATGTATACAGTTGTAACGGCCTAGGGGGAGAAAAAAAAGTCTTAATTCCCCCATGCCTGGCGGCAGAGGTGGGTTTTAAGTAGCTTACGAAAGGCAAGGAGGGTGGGGGCAATTCTAATCTCTGGGGGGAGTTGGTTCCAGAGGGCCAGGGCCGCCACAGAGAAGGCTCTTCTCCTGGGTCCTGCCAAGTGGCATTGTTTAGTTGACGGGACCCGGAGAAGACCCACTCTGTGGGACCTAACTGGCCGCTGGGATTCGTGCGGCAGAAGGCGGTCCCTGAGGTAATCTGGTCTGGTGCCATGAAGGGCTTTATAGGTCATAACCAATGCAGACTGCGGAGTGTTGGTGTGACATGGGCATATTTAGGGAAGCCCATGATTGCTCTTGCAGCTGCATTCTGCACAATCTGAAGTTTCCGAACACTTGACAATAGAGTCTGGATTATCCAACATTTTCAGGTATCCCATTATCAGCCCGCCCGTTTATGTCAGATAATTGAGACTCTACTGTATTAGGAAGTATATGTAGTTTACTGAAACACGCTTGGGATTACTTGTTTTGGTTATTAAAATAATATTTATTAATTAATTAAGTAATTTCATTTTTTTTTTAATTGTTACAGGTAGTCCTCAACTTATGATCACAATTAAGCTCAAAATTTTAGCCCCAAATTGAGACATTTGTTAAGTGAGTTTTGCCCCATTTTATGACTTTTCTTCCCATGGTTTTTAAGTGGATCATTGCAGCTGTTAAATTAGTAACATGGTTGTTAAATGAATTTGGCTTCCCCATTGACTTTGCTTGTTAGAAGATCACAAAAGGTGATCATGTGACCCCTGGACACAGCAACTGTCATAAATATGAATCAGTTACCAACCATCTGAATTTTGATAATGTGGGGATGCTGCAATGATCATAAAGCCCGGGACATTGTAGAGACGGAAGAGGTACACAGATAAAATCCAGACGGATCTCGACTCCAATTGGATAACAGAGTTGACTGACAACGAGTCAGTCGAGGTGACTGGGGCCCATCCTTGTCCATCTGTCTGGGAAGAGTTTGATCTGGTGACACCTGATGAAGTGGACAAGGCCATTGGAGCTGTTAGTTCCGCCACCTGCTTACTGGATCCGTGTCCCTCCTGGCTGGTTTTGGCCAGCAGGGAGGTGACATGGAGCTGGGTCCAGGAGATTGTCAACGCTTCCTTGGGGAGGGGGTCCTTTCTGGCTCCTTATAAGGAGGCACTTGTGTGCCCCCTCCTCAAGAGGTCTTTCCTGGACCCAGCCATTCTCAATAACTATTGTCCAGTCTCCAACCTTTCCTTTATGGGGAAGGTTGTTGAGAAGGTGGTGGCGCTCCAGCTCCAGTGGTCCTTGGAAGAAGCCGATTATCTAGGCCCTCAACAGTCGGGTTTCAGGCCCGGCTACAGCATGGAAACTGCTTTGGTCGCGTTGACGGATGATCTCTTGTGGGCCAGGGACAGGGGTTGATCCTCTGTCCTGGTGCTTCTTGACCTCTCAGCGGCTTTCGATACCATTGACCATGGTATCCTTCTGCGCCGGCTGGAGGGGTTGGGAGTGGGAAGCACTGTCCTTCAGTGGTTCTCCTCCTGCCTCTCTGGTTGGTCACAGTTGGTGTTAGTGGAGGGTCAGAGGTCGACCTCTAGTCTCTTCCTTGTGGGGTGTCTCGGGTCGGTCCTCTCCCCCCTGCTATTTAATATCTACATGAAACCGCTGGGTGAGATCATCCAAGGGCAGTACGCCGATGATACCCAGTTGTACATCTCCACTCCATGTCCAATCAACGAAGCAGTGATGTGCCGGTGCCTGGAGGCTGTTAGGGTCTGGATGGGTGTCAACAGACTCAAACTCAACCCTGATAAGACGGAGTGGCTGTGGGTTTTGCCTCCCAAGGACAATTCCATCTGTCCTTCCATTACCCTGGGGGGGGGGGATTATTGACCCCCTCAGAGAGGGTCCGCAACTTGGGCATCCTCCTCGATCCACAGCTTACATTAGAGAACCATATTTCAGCTGTGGCGAGGGGGGCGTTTGCCCAGGTTCACCTGGTGCACCAGTTGTGGTCCTATCTGGACCGGGAGTCACTGCTCTACAGTCACTCATGCCCTCATCACCTCAAGGTTCTACTACTGTAACGGTCTCTCCATGGGGCTACCTTTGAAGAGTGTTCGGAAACTACAGCTCGTGCAGAATGCAGCTGCGAGAGCAGTCATGGGCTTCCCTAGGTATGCCCATGTTAAACCAACACTCCGCAGTCTGCATTGGTTGCCGATCAGTTTCCGGTCACAATTCAAAGTGTTGGTTATGACCTATAAAGCCCTTCATGGCATCGGACCAGAATATCTCTGAGACCGCCTTCTGCCGCACAAATCCCAGCGACCCTCCTTGCCTTTTGCAAACACCTTAAAACCCACCTTTGTCATCAGGAATGGGGAAATTGATTCCCCTGGACCCTTGTTATTTTAGCATGGTTTGTGTGAAATGTATGATTGCTTTTTATATGAAGGGGTTTAAATTCTTTTTAAATATTGGATTTGTACTGTTTGTATTGTTGTGAGCCGCCCCCGAGTCTTCGGAGAGGGGCGGCATACAAATCTAATTAATAATAATAACAATAACAATAACAATAATAATAATAATAAAAAATGTGAAAAGTTGTCAAATGTAACTTTTTTCATTTTGAAACTTCAAATGGTCACTAAACGAACTGTGGTAAGTTGAGGACTACCTGCATACCATATGTAAGTTTTGCTGTTGAATGTAAATTGTCTAACCAAAATGAAATCCCAACAAGATAAGTCAGTTTATATGTTTGTTATATATATATATTTTTTTTGGGGGGGGGGGGGTCCCCACAACACCTTTTCTAAATATGTTTCAGGTAGATGTTTTTATATTACATTTTTAAATAATGTAATAATACATACATATAATGTAACATTTTATATTACATTTTTGCATTTTTTGTTAATGCTGTCAAATGATCCAGTTTAAAAAAATCACTATAAAAATGGAGATATGTTTCCTGGATTTATGGCCTATTTAATAGGCTATGAAGATAGATAGAGAAATTGTACTTTTACTATCTCAGAAACTGAAATATATTTGAAAATATGTAATTGTAATGGGATGCATTATGCATTGTGTGAAATTTGTCTAATTGTATTAAATATATCACTAGCTTTTTCTGAAAAGAAGATGGCAGAGGATGAACCTTTCAATTAGTTAGCAAGGGGCCATGTTCTTGCATGAAATATACAGATCTTTGAATTTACTTCTATGATCAAATCTAATTCTACAATCAAATTACTTACTATGATATATACACAAATTTACTGTTTATAATTATGATGATCCATGTAGGCGGGATCTGTCTGAACTTTGAAGTTATTGTTTGATTTTTGTAGACTTGTAGTATTCTATTAAATTGTGTTCAGTTTTCTGTGAGAAAGATTCAATAATATGTTATAGAAGTTTTCAGGCTAAAGAGTAACTGTCACAAGGATGGATTCTAACTTACCTCACTGCTGGTTTGGTACCTCCCACGCCACATGGCGTGCACATGTGAAGCATGCGCACACATGTGCAGTGCCATAAAAAGCCCCCCAAAAGCAAAAAACAAGATGGTGACGCATGCGCAGCTTCTGCACATACACAGAAGAAAAAAACCGGACACCTCCCAAATTTTTTTTTAAAAAAATGCAAAAAACAGGTGGCGGCCTCCGTGGACCGGCACTGACCAAACCGGTTCTGCTACATCACTATGACATCACCAGCGGGTTGCTATCAGTTCAGGCAAAAGAGCCCAAACCGGAAGGAACCTACCTCTGAACTGTTACATTTATATATTAGAATGAATGGTATTTTTTTCATCGTTCTTGAGCTGCAATCTTGAAAAACAAAGCAGATCATAATGCCATCCATTCAAATCATATTACAGTCTTGCCAATATAACTGCACATACTGATTATTTTTCGTAAGGCCCTGAGATATGTTCAGTAAACAGTAAATTCTTGATTTTCAGATTTTGCACAGTTAGCTCTCAAAGCATGATACATTTTGGAAGGTCACTTCTTGGGGGCTATTGTACCTCTTATATGCCTGATCTTGTGCTGCATGGAATAAGTTCTGATGAACAACTTAAGCAACACTTATCCACTGAGTTGAGTCACACCATAAATGTAAGTCTGTCCATTTCTATGCAAAGGTTTAATAGTAATGTTTTGATCATGAAGGTAAATCTTACTGATTTTGTTTCATTAGTAACATTCCATTGTAATTTTTGCTATTTGTAGATAGAAGAATAGTTACCGGTATATTCTGATTACATCATATTCTTTTAATTCACGAGCCCTTGGTTATTTTCTTGCAGTCATTTCATTATAATTGTAAATTTTATAATCATGAATCTTATAATTCGCTCTATGTAAGGCTTAAAGACCACACAGAAGCTGCAACAGTTTGGGATGCAGCAAGCATAGGCAATCATAACTGCCACGGAATGCTCATGTAATGCCTTCACTTTTTGAAGTGCTGGTTCAATTTGATTAATACAATTCAAGGTGCTGATTATTACCTTAAAATCCTTCATGGAGCAAACCTTGTTTTTTGAGGGGCTGCTGTATTCAGTAGTTCTTATCCATGCCATACCTTTTGACATACAGAGTTGTGATATATTGAACAGTCTATAAATTTCATGAATGAATACATAAAATATTTATCACATTATTCAATTAAATTATTCAACTACCTGATACAGAATAGTTCTGCAACTGACTTTTATCAATTCTGGTCAAAATCAAATGTTCCTCTCTGAGAAAGGAAGTATATTTTTAGGCTGGGAACAAACCTAGTGAAGTTGTTTGCCTTCAGGCCTTTCTTTGTGACCTTGCAAAAAGTATCTTCCTTATAACTGGCAACAAATAGTAAAAATGAACCTCCGATTCCAAAATTTAATTTGGAAGAGGAATTTTCCTAGATGTAGTATGTCTGCCTTGCCTTTCAGTCATATTAATTCATATTAATTAAGTCATATTAAGAGTTACATTGCAGAATGCATCTCTGAAGAAAATTCTATAGGAGAGTAAGTACACTGGTACCTCTACCTAAGAATGCCTCTACTTAAGAACTTTTCTAGATAAGAACCGGGTGTTCAAGATTTTTTTGCCTCTTCTTAAGAACCATTTTCTACTTAAGAACCCAAGCCTGGAAAATTTCCCAGGAAATTTGAGAGCGGCATGAAGGCCCAGCCAGTTTCCTGCCATCCCCCCGGGTTTCTCCCTCTGGCGCAGTATATGGGAGGCAGCCTCGTGCCGGGTGTGTGGGAGGCGTATGCTTCTCCTCACCGCCTCAGAGTCCCTCTTTTTTTTTTAAGCCTTAAAGTTTTGGATTTTTTTTATTCCCCTCATCTCACCTTCTTCCTTCGGCAGCGACTGTACTACTCCTCTTCTTCCTCCTGCTCCTCCTCCCACCCAAATTCCGAGCTTTTATTTCTTTCCTAATAGGTTTGCATGCATTATACATTGATTCCTATGGGAAAAATTACTTCTACTTAAGAACTTTTCTACTTGAGAACCTGGTCATGGACGAATTAAGTTCTTAAGTAGAGGTACCACTGTATTAAGAAAGCTGTTAGTCCTTGATTCTAAACTTCTTTTGGCCCAGAACAACCTTCTCTGTGCCTAAAAGTACATTGAACTGGATCAACTGAAGAAAGGCATCCCTGATTCCCTTTATAGTGCAAATCTGATTTTTAAAGTTTGCAGCTTACAGAATGACCAGTTTAGTCCAAAATTTACAGAGATTTAATCTAACTGAATCAGAATGTGAATTACTCGAAGTCAAAGTGTAATCTGGGTATTGGGGTTCCAACTGATGCCCTGATTTAATATTGTTGTGACTGTGGTAATGAAACTGGCTTCTTATCCCTCACTTTTCTAATTGGGACAGCTAGGGAAAAAATTCTTTTCATCTAGAAAGCTTTTAATTGTGCACCTTTCTAGTCTGTGCAGCTATATGTTCTGCAATTTATACCCTTTGTCCTGGTCCAGAAATCAGTACATATTGATACAGATTTTCAGCCCTGTGTAGTTAAATGGAGGGCCCCTGTTCATATCTGCATCTAATCTGTGCGCTGAAACAAGTAAACATTCTAGCACAAAATAACATCTGAAAAGATTTCTCTCTATATTATTAGGCAATAGAGGTTCATCATTGAATAAATTACTCTCAAGCTTATCACTTCATTTGGCTGTGAGCACATTCTTTCCATAAATGGTAGATGACAGCTGACTAATTAAATATATTTACAGGCTGCCAAATGTTTCTTCTATTATGCTAGATAAAATGCAGGTTTTATTCTTAAATTTGAATTCAAAATGGCTCTTAATGCAGGGCATTTTTTTAAAAAAATGGGAGCCATCCAGATTTTGACATAAGAGAGCAGCTACATAATTTTTTTTAACAAAATACATAAATAAAATGTCTTGCTTCACTTAGTTTTGTTATGTGTATTTTACAGCATCCTGTCCTAGATGAATCCATAGCAGAAGCTGTTTACATTATAGCAGATACTGATAAATGGACAGTTCAGGTGGCTACTAGCCAGAAAAAAATGACTGACAATATAAAACTGGGCAAAGATGTTCTCGTCTCCAGCCTAGTATCATCTTTATTGCACTCCATTTTACAACTTTACAAACTTAATCTTTCTGCTGACTTTGTAAGTACTCATTTACAAGCATGTGTGTACAATAAATACAGATAAAGAGCAAAGACAAGATGTGATCCAGGCTTTTGAACTGCATGTATTTCTACATTGATTGACTTAGATGAGGCACTGTGGTGACTAATGCTTTCTTTTCCTACATGTTAACTACGTTAATCTAAAAGTTCACCTTGGCAATTGTGAAGAACTGATAACTGGTCTTCAGGAAGTTTTATGACTGTAGTCCTGTTTTTTTAAATTTGGCCAGTGGTAGCCACATCTTTTATATCATATGAACTACCAGATAAAAGGAAAATAGTTTCACCCACTTACGTTGTCTCAAATTTATTCATCCATCCATCCATAATCAATAATGATGTGACTCTGGGCAGCATAAAGCATAAAAAACCCAAATAGAACAAAAAAGAAAAAAAAACTCACTATGTAACAATAAGCCATTTCAGTATATAATGATAAAATGGTGACAGACACATAACAACCAAAATGAGGAACTCTCATCCAATTGCCCCTGAATGCTTGGAGGAAGAGCTAGTTCTTGAATGACTTGCCTACAGGCTAGAAATATTGTTGGTCTGTTATATATGTTGTGTATATATTTGTGGGGCCTAGGGGGAGAACAGGGGAGATCATTCCAGAGAATGGGGCAATTACTGAAAAAGCTTACCCTCCTAGATCCTATAAGATGACAAGATTGAAAAGAAGGAACCTTCACATATTGGGGAATGTGTGTGGACATATTTGTAGAAGGCTTAGGCAGCGCTTGATTAATCTTGGCTTCATTCCTCTAAATCAGGGCTGTCAAACTAGCAGCCCACAGGCCGGATCCATCACCTGCAGGCCATGCTCACCCAGTTCCATAAAGGGGGAAAGCAATGTGACATCACGGGTTTGACACCCGTGCTCTTAATCAATGACATACAGAACTTTAGTTTGGCCTCAACAAAGTGTGCACAATTTATCTATTATATTTGATTTTATCTCTCTTGGTTTCTCCTTCCACTTACAGTGTGTAATGCATCTTGAGGATCGCTTACAGGAAATGTACCATAAAAGCACAATGCTATCTAAATATTTGCGAGGACAAACAAGAGTTCACGTGAAAGAACTTGGAGTGGTATTGGGGTGAGTGCTGCTAAAGTTAAAACCTAAGACTGTTGTTTTTACTCATCTTTCACTCAATATTCAAGATGCATGGTTTTTATCTTGTGCCAGGTTTTCTGTGAAAGGTGTATTATAGTCTGTATGTGTGTTGCTTTGACCATCTGTAAATCAAACTAAGCTGTTATATTAAATGAAATTTATAGTCTTCCTTTACTTTCTGAACAAAATGAAATTTTAAAAGGTAGATGCTCTCAAGAACTCTCGCATATGTAGAGTACTCTGTCAATATTGAATTGAGGAAGGAGTTGCCTGTGAATTGCCAACAAGTCCACGGCAGAATAGGTGATGTTCAGCTCTGAAGACGCCAGCCACAATTGTACTTGTAATAGTACTTTCCCTATTTTGAACCAATCGGTTATTCCATGTCTGGTTCTAACTTGCTTCTTGACCCAACTACACATTTCTCAGGGGATAGGTAAGGTGGTCTGGTACTCCCATCTCTAAGAACCTGCTACAATTTGTTGTGATCTACACAATCAAATGTTTTAGCATAATCCATGAAAGCCAGAAGTAGATGTTTTTCTGGAACTCACTTATTTTCTCCATAATCCAATGAATGTTGGCAATTTGATCTCTAGTTCGTCTGCCTCTGAAATCTAGATAGTCCTTCTAATAGTTTTTTGTTCACATATTGCAGAAACTTATCTTGTAGGATTTTTACCTTGTTAGCATGTGAAATGAATATAACTACAATAATTTGAACATTCTTTGTCATTGCCAGAACCCTGCTTTGGCAACGGAGTGTAAACTGACCTTTTCTAATCCTGTGGCAATTTCCAAATTTACTGGTATACAGTATTGAGTGTAGCAATGCATTATCTGTTAAAATTTTAAATCGCTGAGCTGAAATACCACCACCTCCGCTAGTTTTGTTGTTAGTAACACTTCCTTACGCCCACTTGAATTCACACTCATGGATGTCTTGCTCAAGGTCAAGGATCATATTATGACAGGATAATAAGATCGTTATCACGTATTTATATTGTGTTCCTTGGTCATTGTTTATTATTTTACTTCTGTTTACACATTTTTTTCATTTTTGTAAAGCAACTTAGAACAGCCCCATTAAGAGATAGGTAGCAAATAAATTTAATTAATAAATAAATACTGTACTTACAAACCTGATGCAACCACTTCTGCAAGTTAAAAGGTTGCATAATAAGATTAGGGAAATGAAGCATGACATTTGGAATATTTTCTTCCTTAAAATAACTCTGCTGTGGGTTATATGACCAAGAGGAAACTGGAAGAGTGACTCATATTTATTTATTTATTTATTTATTTATTTATTTATTTATTCATTCATTCATTCATTCATTCATTCATTCATTCATTCATTCATTCATTTATTTATTTATTTATTTATGGGATATTGAATCTCCCACTTTCTAAACCAATATTTTTGACTTAGATTGAAGCAATTGCTGGGGGGGGGTGTCCCACCTATAGCTTGTAGCTGGATTCAGTCTTTGAACTTGATCTTTATTTTGATGGTTTCTCCTTCCATTTTTCCTATTTTAAAGTAAAAATAAATTTATTTTATTTATAAGTAATTACTTAATTATATAAAATAATGACATTAAAACCCATTCTTTTATCTCAGCTGCGAAAACTGGCTTAATTTGTATACATTGTTAAATTTATTTGCTGCCTATCTTGCCAAGGAGCTACTCTGTATCATTTTCAACAATAAAAAGGAAGAAATGAAAAGAGTGTAAAGAAAACAGAAGTAAAATAACAGAACAATAAAATGAACAATGAAAAAAAATTAAAGCAAACAATGTGTGCAAATCCATCAGGAAAGAAATAAAAGCTCAGAATTTGAGTGGGAGGAGGAGGAGGAAGAAGAGGAGGAAGACAGTCACTGCCGAAAGAAGAAGGTGATGTGAGGAGAATAAAAAAAAATCCAAATCTGAACTTCATTTCTGCAGCCCACCCACAAGAGGTCCTTCTGCCCACAGAAGAGAGTTACCTTCCCTCATTTAGCAGACACCTCTTTCTCCACCTCCTTTAATGACTCATGCAGTAATTCAATGACTATAGCTGAGAAAAATGGGATTGCAGCCATTTGGCAAAGCAGTTATGTGGGTGTCTCGTGACTGCTTTGTTCAATGACCAAAAATTTGGTTCCAATTATGGTCATAAGTTGAGGACTATTTGTACTATCCATAATAACCTGTTAGAATTCCCACAAAGGTCCAGTTTGTTAGGCTAATTGTTATTGCTATTTTTTATAAGATTCTTTTATTTTTCTCCACCATGAAATAAAACAATATTTAGTTATAAACACAATAACAATGCTTAAAATCAATCATATACAAACTTTTCTTTTCTCATTGCTCACTCAATGGAGAGTCTTATCTCTCCCCGTGTAAATTTTTCTGTTAATTTTATACATTATTAGCAATTCTTAAAATTCTAAATTAAAAATTTTCCCTCACCATCTTACTACAAAAGGTTACAACAATGTAAAAAATAATAAAATCTCTTTTATCTAAATTTAATCTAGCTAATTAAAAATTCTCTCTATATATTTATCTTTAGTAAAAGAAACTATTCATAATATATCACCTACATCGTAAAATAAAGTTCTATATGTTTACGTCTAAACAATAAGTAAGTTTTGTGTTATATCATTATATAGTGCTACCACCATTTCTCATCTTTGCCATCTGGTTTGCAAAGCTTGAATCAAATTCTCTTGTTTCAATTTTTCCAAAATTAACCAATTACTAATATATACATAATGTATCTCTTAATCTTCTATCCAATCATAAAACTTCCCCCAAATTTTATAATTTATAATTATAATTTGTTATTGCAATTTTAAAGGCATTTTCAAAAGAAAAAGTTTTTCTTCTGTGAGTGTTTTTTTACACCATCTCCCATTTATGTCTTTAATTTTTTCTTGGATCATTTAAACATTTCACTTTTAAGTTAAAATTATTTAAAATAAATTTTCTCCCCTCTTCAAATCTAAAAAAAAAATGCATTCATCGTGTGTCTTTGATTTTTACTGCTGTTTGGAATATTTTTCTTAGGTTATAAAGTAATTAAGTTTAAAGACTTTTGCCAATTAAAAGTCAATTAATTTAATTGCCAATCAATTAAGGCTGCACAGCACTTGTAAACCCCTCAACTCCAAGCTGCTCAACTTGCTATTGACCACAAGTAGCTAAACTCCTGTAGTCTCCTCACCCGGAGGAGCTCTTTCAGAGCATAAATAGGTGATTCCAATAATCTCTCCATTCTCTGAAGAGATTTTCTTCATAATTCCACTACAATGCTGTTCCCACTTATGGAGCTCCCCGTCCCCCATATGGATGTTTAATTTGCCATTCATCCTAACTTGGAAGCCCAATATGTACTTGGCCTTTAAATAGTGTCCCAGATGGCCGCCATCACCACTACCACTATAAAAAAATGATTGGTGCCAATATAAATTCTTCATTCATGACAGACGCATTTTCCAAAACATATAATCTTCAACATTAAGCAAATAAAATAGATATAAAATAGATCATAAAAGTATAGCATGTGTAAAAATATGTAATATAAATAGAATTAAAACTAAATGACACTTGCCCACTATTGGGCCACATCAGCAGTATTTTCTCTCATCAACGTGAAGTCTTCCTCCCATACATTAATCTAAACTTGATTTATTTTTAATTTAGTTAAAAGTGCAATAAGTTAATTGAGCACAATTATTGTGATCACTGTCTGTGAGTTTAATTCCCAAGCACATTAAAAACACTTTGGCAACAGAAGCATAAACAAAATTGGTGGCTTGGGAGTGGGGTGCAAGATTTCTGTTCCTGGTTTAAAGGGTCAATATGATTTCTATTTTTCCTCAAAATGATCTTGAAAAGCCTTAGAACAGTGGTCCCGAAACCTTTCCGACTCCTCAGGCTGGCAGTGGCAGAAGGGGAATGGGAGGGTTTTGCATGCCTGCCACTTGCATAGCCCAGTTCCCAATGGTTTGTGGACCTGGGGTTGGGGACCTCTGCCTCAGAATATTTAAATGTAAATATCTTCTTCATTATTTATAGTCCTAGATTTATAAAAAAAAAAGTGAATGTAATTTTTAAAAGAAAAGACACACATAATATTAAATAAGGTGAATACATATAGAATGAAAGACTTATTTTTAAAATATGATGTTACTCAGTTCCAATTCAATGGAATGCTTAAATAATTTTATGTATCTTAAATATTAACACTTTTTCATTTTCATTTCTAGGATTGAATCCAATGACTTGCCACTACTGGCTGCTATAGCAAGTACTCATTCACCATATGTAGCTCAAATACTCCTTTAAACTACAGATAAACTCTATTCTCTCAAAGATTTGAAAGTGAATAATAGACACAAAAGAAGAGAGTTTGTGACAGCAGTTCATTCCATCTCATTTGGTTTCCAGCCTTTTATGTGGATATTTATGAGTGGATTTTTAGTTTACGTGATATAAAATATATTCAGGGTTTTTATATTGTTTATGCATCATTGTATTTTAATGAATGAATAAAAGGATTAAACTTTAATGATGGATACATTGTTTATGTATAATACCTGACTAATTGTATAAAAAATACAGTTTCCTTTTTTTGAATTTGTCATATTTTTCTGAATTTCTTCAATAAGGGGTTCTAAGCAAATAGTTTGAACGTATACTTTCCTTTGTCTATTTAAACGAGACAATAAGACAATATATCTGCACGGAACTGCCTCTCTTCAGAAGGGTTCAGAATTCAACAACTTGATTAGCTGGCTAGTTATGGGCAAAGAAAGACAAAGGTTTTATTAAAAAAAGAAGGCAGGAAATTTATCAGTAGATAAAAGTGGGGGAAGGCCTCATCTTGAATTCTAATTTCTGGGTCATATGAAAAAGTAGATGAAATGTGGAAAATTGAAAGTTTAGCAACAATATACGGTAGTTATAAATCTGCATAAACTCTGGATACTTTATTTGAATGATAATTATATAATTGCCCTGATAACTCTAGCTAAACTCTAGCCAAACTGTATAAACAGGATTCACCTGTAAAGTAAATGATTGAAATGTTCAGAAGAAATTCCAGAGTGGTTATGTGGGAAGAGAGGTAAATATAATAACAATCACTCAGTGATTAATTAGGATAACTACAGATATATGAAAAATTCTACAGAACATTTTATACTAGCTTTCCTGTGTCTTCCACTGTCCTGAATCTAGAGCAGAGCTATGCTGGCTGAAGAATTCTGGGAGTTGAAGTCCACAAGTCTTAAAGTTGCCAAGTTTTGGATTCCCTGATCTAGAAGAGACCAGACATGTGATATCCATCCCTAATTGTCCAAAGTAATACATGCATCTCTATGCTTGTACATCATTGTTTTGTCATATAGGTTTTACTTAGCTTGGGGATATGAACCCTGTAGCCTTTCCATTGTTATATTCCCTAGCTACCCTATCAACATTGCCCCTAGTGAAGGATGCTGAAAATTGTAATTCAGCTATATAGGAACCATTATCTTCCTATTCCTGTTTTAAGGCATAGCGTTCAGTATAAAAGTTGTAAAGTTTATGCAGTACTTTGAATTATCATTACTTTATGATAATTATCAGTTAGAAGGGAGTCTTTGAAGGCTCCCAAATGGTTCAGTGATGAGATTATTTTATTCTTATTCTTCTAATAACATTTATGTATTGGACTGGACAATACTACACGAAGGTATAAAATGCTGACAACATAAGTAGTGCTGGTAATTCTTGATGCAAAGTTTGTCCATGCAATGACTTAATATTTCCTTGTTTTTCCTTTTTTATTGTTCAGTTTATCAAAGCTTTCATTACAACATTTAATTCTTTGAGATTTTAACATTCCTAATTTATAGCATCTAGACATGTATCCTTAGCATTATTCCCGACATGTTGTTATACCTGCTGTAATCCACCATTTATTTCTAAATTGAGGCTCCATTATGAAAAGTAACATACTAAGGCTAGTTTTTATATTTCGTTACATACCTTTTCAGGATATGCATTCTATTTGCATTCATGGTACATTAATCCAGATATAAGATAATATTATCTAATAATATATTAATACATAATAGATTAATAGAACTCTTTTTTTAAGTATTGATAGCTTCCATCATATTTATATATGAAAAATAAACTAGATTAGAATTGTGTTTTTAAGTAAAATAAACTTTAAACCTTAAATAATACTACAGTGGTCCCTTGACTTTCGCAGGGGATATGTTCCAAGACCGCCCGTGAAAGTCAAATTTCCATGAAGTAGAGATGCTCCCTTCCTTCATCCCTCTCCCTCCTACATTTCTGGTTTTACTTACCCCCAAAACCTGCAGGGGCAACAGAGCGGCAAGCTGGGGACTTTGCTGCACTCGCTGCCAGCATCTGCCCGATGCTCAGGGGCAGGGCAGGAGAAGGGGAAGCTCAAGGCAAGAGGGATCCAGGCCAGGACTCGAAGCCGGTATTGCAGGCCGATCAGTTGGGAGGTCGGACACTACAACTAGGGGAGAAGAAGCGGCGGCGGGCAGCAGTAAGGCTCAGCTTCAAGTGGAGCATACCAAGGCGCCGAGAATTAAAGGGGAGGCATCAGGAGGCTGGGGCAGAAGCGGAGCTTTTATTTAAAACCCTGCTGTTCTGTTCGGGTCGTATGTGACCCGAAGCCAAGTTTGAGTCCCTGTAAAAAATTTTCCCTGCATATCTGAAACTTGAAATTTCATGACTTTTCATCATTTCAGGGATTCTCTCTATGAGAATTTTTTTTGGGGGGGTGGGGGGTTTCTTTCTTGCTGAAAAAACCCCCTCCCTAATCTTATGTTCCCGGGTCACCCTGACCCGGACCGAAAACTCTTCATTTGAAGTGCTTATGTTTGGTCAATTTGAAAACTTTTTTCACTTGGAAAGTAGTCTGAACATTTCTGCACACAATGATATGAAAATTGAAATGAAAAAAGTAATTCTTATTGGTTTATTTTGCTGATATAATGCATGCTGTGTGCCATTATTGTCACTTTTTATACATATTTGGCTAGAAATATTTGGAATATCCTTTTGAAAATCAACCACATTGTAGCCAGAGAACTAATTTTATGAAAGAAATCCATTTTAGTAAAAAAAAGTATGTAAGTTTGAAATTAACAGCATAATTTTTATATAAATTGAAATAATTGAACACGGGGGGAGGCATACTTTTATGTGCAAAATAAACCAATATGCATCAATTTTTCCAGTTCAATTTTCATATCATTATGTTCAGAAATGTTCAAGCTACAAATCCCACACCAACTTTAGTAAAATAGAATGCATTTTGCTAGCAAAACTATCCATAAAGTGAAGCCTATTTCACAGAAACGGGGGGGGGCATGCATTATATCAGCAAAATAAACCAATAAAATTTCCTCTTTTCATTTCAATTTTCATATCATTGTGTGCAGAAATGTTCAAGCTACCAATCCCACACCAACTTTAGTAAAATAGAATGCATTTTGCAAGCAAAACTATCCATAAATTGAAAACAATGTCACAAAAATGGGGGAGAGGCACATTTATGTGCAAAATAAACCAATAAGGATTAATTTTTTCAGTTCAATTTTCATTCCATTGTGTGCAGAAATGTTCAAACTTGTTTCCAGGTGAAAAAGGTTTTCAAATTGACCAAACATAACCACTTCAAATGAAGGGTTTTCGGTCCGGGTCGTATGTGACCCGGGAACAGAAGATTAGGGAGTTTTTTCGAACAGAACAGCAGGGTTTTTAAAGAAGCAGTATGGCTGTGAGGGGGAGGAGGAGAGTTAAAACACACAGTATTGTATATTGGGCGGCTGCAGGAAAACCTATTTTGTTCAAAAAAAACACAGAATATTTTTTTTATTAATATTCTTTGAAAACCCGTGGTACAGCCTTTCCGTGAAAGTCAGACTCGTGAAAGTCAAGGGACCACAGTACCTCAGAACTGAATAAATTGCTACTAAGGTGAATCTCAAATTTCTGTTTTTGTTGAAGAATTGTGCTCAAGCATTTGCAAGACAGAAGATGCTGTATATATTTGATTATTCATGGACTATTTTTATTAGCATGCTTAATTGTTTTATTATAGGTTTAAACAGATAAATGTGCAGGAGAAAAATTGAAATTGACATAATAGAAAGATTCTCAAGTTTTTAAATGGTATAACAATTTCATACAAATAAATAAATAAATAAATAAATAAAGGGCCATATATTTTCAGATATCCATAGGTTATATTTTCCAATATGAAGCATGAATGTTTTTTTAAGAATGGAAGCAGAAAGAAATAATGCTAGCTTATTTTAAAAATGTGGATAGTAATTTGTAATACATGTATTCCTTGACTTACTACCACAACTGAGCCCAAAATTTCTGTTGCTAGGTGAGGCAATTGTTCAGTGACTTTTGCCCCATTTTAGCAGTAGCACTTACACTTATATATTGCTTTACAGTGTTATATAGTCCTCTCTAAGCAGTTTACAGAGTCAGCCTATTGCCCACAACAATCTGGGTCCTCATTTTACTGACCTCAGAAGGATGAAAGGCTGTCAACCTTGAGCTGGTAAGAATTGAACTGCTGGCAGCCAGCCTGCAATACTGCATTCTAACCACTGCGCCATCATGCCTCCTTTTTTTTTACAACCTTTCTAAACAAGTCAAGCAAATCACTGCAGTTACTAATCTACTAACATGGTTGTTAAGTGAATCTGGCTTCCCCATTGATGCTGCAGGGGTCATAAGTGTGAAAAACAGTCATAGGTCACTTTTATAGGTCATAAGTTGCCCATTGTAGCTTTGAACAGTCACTAAATGAATTGTAAGTCGAGGACTGCCTGTATAAAATATATCTATTTAAATCTTTTTGTATGTTGATGGTCTAATATTTAAAGACTTGCCATATTCTGGGAATCTCATCTGAAAAGAGTTGCTCTGGAAATGGTAATTGCTGAAGAGGAGTGGACTTTCAAATGCCAGCATAAACAGCTCTTTCTCCAAGTACAACCAATTCTTTCACAAACTGGGTCAATAAACTGGGATTACTTGAGTTAAGCAATATGTTACACAGAGTTCTATAAGATATCTCCAAAGAAAGCATGCAACTACTACATGTAAGTATGGATACTAGTGTCAAACGTTAGAAGCTTACTTTAGTTATAAACGGGCAATTATCATGTGTCAAGGGAGGAATTAGTGCAATAACTTATATTGTAATAAACTAATACTAAAATAACCGTTTTTCTATTCTGTTCCATTATCAGACTGACAGGATAATTTTGTACCTGCTTCTAACAGAGGGGTGTATGGAATAAATCCTTCATTTTCTATAGTTTTATAATTTATGGCAGCCAAGCTGCAGTGTTAGCAAATTAAGAAGTGTTACCTTAAGACTGTACATATTCAATAGGTTTGTAAGTCTTCACTACTTGATTTCAGTTTCTATCTTGTATCTCCTCAGTGGTCAGAAGACAAATTGTAAAGTGCAGGTGCAAACTGATCACAGAAGTGCAGAAAATCAGAAATGGGCCATTAAACTGCAGACAAGATTTGAGCTGAGCAATAGTATTAGCTGCTTGACCTTTTATAAATTGAAAGTGTATTTTAATGGTTTTTTTTCTTCTATCAAAAAGATATTAAATTGGTTTGTCAAAAGATTGTCACATTGGCATGCTAGTCCTGCATAAGCAGGGAGAATATTTGATGACCACTTTCAACCTAATAGCCACTTGTCTGAAATGGTATAGGGTGTCGTGCTTTAGACCTCCAAGGTTCCTTCCAGCTCTATGCTGATGATTGAACTCCCAAAGGCAGTCTGAAATAAGAAATATTAGGAATAGTACCGGTAGATGTTGTATGAATGTTCTTAAGCATTGAAAAATGAATAAATAATGGTAGGCAGCTATTTGTGCTCATTTATTATAATTTTTGCTTATAAGAATGCAAAGACTAGCTAGCTCTTTTATCAGTTATGTCTGTATTACCTGTATGTACTGCATTTTAAAATAACTTTTTATAGATATTTCATGGGGAGCATGTTGATGCCCACTAAATCAATTTGGAAAGAAGAAAATGCACTGAATTATAATGGCTTACACATTAAAATCTAATTCTTTATGGGATTTTTTTAAAAAAAATAGTTTAATAGAATTCTTCATTGGCAAAGTGATTGGACACACAAGGAATTTGGTTTCGGTGTACAAAGCAGTGTACATAAATCTATAAATCGTAATATAAAATCATGATCATAGTCCTAAAATACATCCATAAATCATTAAAATACAACACTTAATAATAATTATAGGATACTAAATAATCAATATAAATAATGCTAGGAAATTAAGTATAAATTGTAAAGATACAAACAATGTTATAGTCAAGAGTAGAAAAGGAGATAGGTAATAGGAAAGATGAGAAGAATAGTAATGCAGGCCTTATTAAATAGTTTGTTGTGGGAATTAGTTGTTCAGCAGAGTGATGACATGGAGTGGGGGCAATTAAATGCAACAATGCCTCAGTTTGATTTGCAATGAATACGCTTTAATAGACCTCAGTTTATTAATATGTTTTTTCTTTAAATATCTCCATTTAACATGTAAATCCTGAAAAAATCACAAAGACCTTCTTGGCCAGTGAATGATCAACAGGTAAAAGTAAGAATTTGTATTATTACTGCATCTATGAAAGAAACTTCCTAAATGGAAGGAAGATATGCAAGGGGGCGTTGTTGCATGGGGGGGGGGGGGGGGGGGGGGGAGAGCCACAGCTAAACAGATTGACCAAAAGAGTTAAAAAGCTTTGACCCTACTTGGAGGAGGACATAAGATTAGCTTAATGACATATTAGCGATCTGTATCCTGGCAAACTCCTTGTTAAATGACATGCATCTGTTTCTTGTTGAGCCCCCTAAGCTGCTGCTGCTGAGATGTTTTGAAGAAGTGCAGATAGTGAAATGCATATAACCAGCAATTTAGCAAGGTCAAATCTTAGAAACAAATTGGATTTCTTAGATCCAGTGTTACAACAATATGCCAAAAGTCTATATGATATGGGTATACTACTGGTAGATTCTGACAAAAACACTTCCTTAACTGAGACTAAATGCCAAAGAAAAAAAGGATTTAATATATTAAGATATGCTTCAGGATTTGGAGCACTTAATCTAAGTCTTCAGAATAATTACTATCCATATTTTTAAAGTTCACATTTTTTTAAAAAAAACGATGTTTTAGGTTAATTGTACAGCTTTAGGTTCAAAATTGAAGATTACAATTTCTGCTACCTATTATATAAGTTTGAAATTTGTGATAAATTATTTAAAAAAAAATTGAATTTGTTTTTCTACACTAAATAAATTGTATGGGATAATTTAGATCTTAGAATTGATTTAGAAATAGCTGTATGAAAGATTTGGATAGATACTAGGAGTTTTTCCTTTGATTAGGGATTGGATAATAATGATGAGTTCTAATTATTTTCAGTCTTAAAACAAATATTGTTTATTATCCCCTACTCACCTGTATTTACAATTACGTTTATATATATAATGATTTTGATTTGGGCTGGGATATTTCCATCGTTAGAGACACTTGCATCAGAGTGATTTTGATGTAAAGTCTGGATAGAATAAAGAACTGAAAACCAGCATTTTATTCAAATAATGGAAAAATATTGTAATCTGAATATCAAAATCTAACTAGATTTCAGTGTTTATACAGCAAAAAATATTTCAGATATATTACCCTGGCATGGGTCCATCCCACTGGGATTGGGCTGTCCCACCCATGCTAGCAGAGG